>NW_026729285.1:0-115000 GCF_030272615.1 Cryptomeria japonica
TCTATCCGTACTGGTATGGATCCCAAAAATGGCACTTTTGAGGGTTTAGGGGTTAATAGTCTTCTTCAATGGGGTTTGTTTCTCTCTCCACCCTGTCACACCTCCACCTCTTCACCGAGACTCTGTCATACATCACTTTTTCATTCCAAACACTTGGCACATTCACAACTACTCATCCCTGCAAGTAAAGACAAAATTAACAATCATTTTCCTAGTCAGGCTATGACAGAGCTTGCTTAGGAAATGATAGCAAGTTGCTCTCCAACAACTTCCAGGCCATTAAAAAACATATATACACTATACAAGGGTTCCACAAGTTGAATCCCAAGGGTCATTAGGCAAAAATCAAGGGATTTCAAGTTGGAACCATGACTGGGCTCTTAAACCCTTGCTCAGATCAAGAGCAATACAATAAGAGACAATTTATAAACACACCTCAAACCTGCACAAAGAGAAGATATAAAATCTTCTAGAGCACAAACCTATCCCTCTATCTCTATCTCCCTCTACCACTATATCTCTCCCTCTATCTATATATCACTTCCTATCTCTATCTTTATCTTTCTATGTCTTCATCTCTCTCCAACTATTTATATTTCTCCTCCATATCTATATATTCCTCTCCCCTCTCTATCTGTCGATTTCATATCTCTGTCCTTCTCTCCATTTTCCTCTCCCCAATCTCCATCTTGATCTTCGACTCCATCTATATCTCCATCTTCTTCTCTATCTATATATCTATCTCTTTACCCATCTCTCTCACACTCTTACCCTTCTATATATACCTCTTTCTAGCCCCATCTCAAGCTCTCTTGCATGCTTACCCTATTGCAAACATAAGATGAGCTTGTTTCTAATAAAAATTGATTATCTTCTCAATTCAAAGGTTTCATTTGAGTTATGATTGAGTCCTTGTAAGTGGATGCATAGTTTGTTTTAAGCTATCACCTCTCAATTAAGTCCTTTGTCGCACAAACAACATCATGACCACAAATTGACCTCATGAACTACACAAATATATCCAAAAAATAGACCAAATTTTCCCCAATTAACCTTCCACACCTCTTCAGCATACCCATTGCACACCAAAGTGCAACTGGTAGTTTATATTATTTTATTAAAATAAGAGTTGTAGTCAAATTACATAAATATAATTGTTATTTTTTATCTTAAAAATATATATATTTTTTAATTATATTTTATTATGTTCTTTATTATTTAATTGTTTTAATATTTGGTAGGGACTACGACTACAGTACAAACCTTGTTTTTATTAGACGTCATTTTCGTTGTCCAATCAGTCTAGGGTAATTGCATTTGAAGTTAAATCCAAGTGACTTTGTTTAATCTCAATTAGTTATATATAATAAGAAAAATGACATATTTTTATCAATTAAAATATAACTTTTCGAGTGAATGTCAATATTTAATAGAAAAATTTGCAACGGCATGGAATTTAAGCTACAGAAGATTGCCTTCTGGATTGCAAAAAGTTTCACCTAAACTTGCTTTATCTAGAAATTCCAGCTGCTCAAGTTTTCCAATTGATACCAGAAGCTCTTTCAGGCCTGGTAATGCTAATAATCTAAACATCCTTAGAAAACTCATATTTCCGATATTATATGGCAACTTTTCAACCAGATGGCAGTTGGTTAAAGACCAGCTCTGAGAAGAGGGCATGTGACACATTGCAAGGGGCAATTCCTCCAAGTCGCTGCAGTGGTCCAAGTTAAACTCTTGCAGGTTGGTGTCATTGAATGTGGACATTTTAACAAATCCTTCGCATAAGCTTAGAGAAAGTTTGTCTAAGTTTTGGATAACTTTGCCCTGTTTGGGAATAGTGGGTGCAACCAACCTCTCCAAGCGAACACTTCTGAGTTGAGTGAGTGAAGATAAGGCATCTAGACCTTTTATTGTGGACCTCTCTGAACCCAAATTACATACTATCAAAATTTTGAGTTTTTTCATAGTTTTCAGAAATGGAGGAAGAAAATATTCGCTTGCAGAAAAGTGTAACACTAGAGCCTCTGTTTTCGAAAGATTCATCTCATACCAGTCATTCTCAGCCATAGAACCTGCATAAGGCAAATCACATATGCAATTGAATTAGAACATAAGAAATCTTAATATTTGTTAATAGTTCACATAGCCTGCAAATTTTGTCACTAAATAAGTATTTGGGCGAAATATCCCACCTGTGTGAATAGACACAATTTGAGCATTGACCTGTCTATCTCTAAGCAACTCCCATTCTTCTGATAGGCAATGCTCCTTCCTGGGCATGAGTAACCTCTTTCTGTGGACAATACTGTCCTGGCATCCCAAATACAAGGCTAAGTCTCGCATCACATCATGCTGCGAAAAGGACAGCTCAGGGGCACATCTATACGAGATTGTTGCTTGAGTTCTGATAATTGCAACAACCAAGTCAGTCCAATGTTTGAAAAAATGAGAACATGGAAATTTATATGCAAGGAAAGACATTTACCCTTGATTGTTTGATAGATTCAGAAGATTTCTTCTTGCAAGTCCCAGTAACATAATATAGGCATCCTGCCACTCCATCTTCCGAACATAAACCCAAATGTCCAGCAGTGCATCAGCACAAATTTTCTTTTCCTCTGGAAATAACCCCAAATCTAAGAAACATTACCTCCCAACATCATCCAAGCAATCAATACTGGTTTCCAAGCATCTAAAAACCCCTTCGCTGTGATATGAGGATAGTGATTCTCCCAGGGAAAGTATTTTCTTTGCATTCTCCCAGGCCACATGCGGTTCCCCGTACAAAGAACTTCCTACTACTTTAAGAGCAAGAGGTAAACCCTTGCATTCTTCTTGCACCTGTCAATCACAACAGTGATATTTTTATTAATTATATTATGCAATTTGAATTATAACTTTGTAGATTGAGTACTTTCAACTTCAGAGTACTTTAAGCACCAGAACAATGAGAACACCCAATAATTGCAATATACCAAAGCAAAACCCCAAATGACCTCATCATTTCCTTTCACTTGTGTTCTTCTTATTTGATTTGATAAGAAGCTTTGGGTTTATTCATATTTGGTAAGAAAATACTATACCTCAATGACTAGATTTGCATCTGTCGTACTTGGAATTGATGTCTGTCCAAATGCTGACAAGCAGAAAAGTGATAGAGCATCCTCTTTGTTCAACAATGGCAATTGATATAGCCGAGTATAGGGGTTTCTGGGGATGATAGAACCGTCTCTGGTTGTGACAAGGGTTTTGTACCCGCGAGCCTCAAATAGTAATTTCTCCAAATTAGCTCTGGACCAAACATCATCTAACACCACCAGCGTTGGCTTGGATTGCTTTAAAAGCCGTTGTTGAAGCTGTATATGTGCATCTTCCACATTCTGAAACTCAGGTACATTCCTCCTAAAGATCTTCTCCCATATTGTCTCTAAAATTCCCTTCAGATTTGGGGATTGTGAAACAATGATGAAAACTATATTTCTGAAACAACCTGATGTCCACAAAAACAATTGTGTTATTAGTAAGCTGCAAAAGAACAACAAAATCCTTAAGCTAGGAAAACCATCAAAAAAATGATGGATTAAAAATGTCACCTTTGATATTGGGATCATCACATAAAGTCAATGCCAAACTCGTTTTTCCACCACCGCCCATACAATGCACACCAACAATGGAGGCGTCGCTCTGGAACAAAAGCTCCTTCAAATCCCCTATGGACTTCCCCAACCTAACATAAAACATAGATTTCACAGGCAAAGTATTATGAAAAGAATATTGGTATGCCTCTCCCTTTCCAGTTCTAGAGCACACCGCCTTGAAATTGAAGATATCCATTTTCTATTGCTCAAACGAAATTGTTATATAGATTTCACAAACTGTCTGCCTTTAGTGTTTCTACCTTGTATGCCCTAAGTATACCCGATTCTTCTCAAACCAATGCTAAATATGTGGTTTTTACTCTATGTTTTGACTTCTTGACCTTTGCCCAGTCCAAAAGGATTGCACTGGGGCATTAGGCATCATAGTCCAATCCAAATAGGCCCAAATACAAACCCTCTAACCCTTGGAAAATGTTGATGGAGAAACAAAAATTGATGTCGGTCTTTTTTGTAATTTTCAACACATGTTTCATTAAGATAGGTATAAAAACAATCCTTATGCCCTCATTTGAAATAACTCTCAATTACAATTCCTCAAGAATAATTCAATTCCAATCAAGCAAACAATCAAGCATCATTAAGGCAATGAAGGAGAGGTCAAGTATTCAAACTTTTAAGCTTTCAAGACGACATCCATGATCAAATTTATGTGAAGACATGCATGAGCCCTACACAGCAACATCGACCTTTATATGAATACTTCGAGGAAAAGGAGATCTATAAAGGAAGGTATTATGATTCAAATTGAGCATTTATTTCTAGATCTAACCTTTAACCTGCAAGGGTAAGCCCTCTTTTCTATTTCATTCATCATTATAGAGTTAGTTCCAAATCCAAGGTTTGACCTAGACAAATCCCTATCAACCCAACAACATATTTTCCTCTCTTATGTACATGCAAGTTGCAAGTTCATCAGAGAACAAATACAAATCCAAAAAGTGTAGACTAAGACAAAAAGAACTAGAGTTTGAAGAAGTGAAAAACCCTTGACAATGGCAATCATTCATTGAATAGTGTTAAAAAAAAATTTGAAACTTTAGGAGAATATTAAGAGTAACTTTCTGATCCTAAATCTATTATCAATATCTGCATCTAACACCTATAGTACTAAGTCACCTAGCCCCATAGTTAATTATTGACCATTTTGGGCTCAAATTTAGGCATTGGTTCATCTCTGACTCTTATTTCCAAATCTATAATCAATGTCTACATATTTGATATGTACCTATATCATCTCCTTCCCTTGAGTTGAAATGTATGTACCTATATCATCTCCTTCCTCTAAGCCTTCTTCTCTTTCTCCATCTTCTTTTTCTTCTTCATCCTCTTCTTAATGTTATTTCTCTTCCTCTTCCTTTTCTTCTTTATTTTGTTCTTCCTCTTTTGTCTTATATTGATTTCCATCCTCTTGTTCTTATTCTTCATCTTTAGGATCTCATATAACTAAAAAATCTTGTTCTAGTTTCTCCAGAAAATAAATATATTGTCTAAATTCACCTCTTGCACACAAGTAAAAATATAATTTCCATGCTAGAGATTTACCATGAGCTATTATATATATTTGTACCACCATTGTAATGCATATCAATTTTTGTCAAAATTAGGAACTTCCAATGAAACTAGGGTTTAAGAAAAAATACACTCAATAGATAACCTTTCTATCAAATTCAATTAACCCATCTTTGATATGACCAATACACAATGTGGCTGGCTTCAAATTTTAAAATAAAATTAATAGACCCAAGATGATTTTTGATGAGCTTTTCAAAAATGTATAAAATTATAAAAAAAAATCCTTGATTTATAATCTAGAAGGTAAACTTATGAAAAATCATAAAATTACAATAACTCACAACATATTTATGATAGAGACTAGTTTTTGGACTATAGCTTCCCTATATGATCCCCAAACATCAATGAAAAATTATAATAAATTAAAAGACTAGGTTTCTGTGCACCTTTGCCAAAATCATAGCTCTAATACCACTTGTTATGAACTAACTTGCATAAGAGAATATAATATGAAATATGCTACAAATACTTGATAATAATATGCCACATGGCAGGGGTCTGACAATAGTCTTCAACAAGAATGCAATACTTAGTATAATGATAATAACCAACCTTTTCCTCTTATATATATCATAATTATGTCAATGAAATCACTCTGGTTGACTTAGATAATAGTATATATTCTTTAGGATTACATAAATAATTAAATAAAAATATAATAATGATAATATAACTTAATTAAGAGTTAAGGTAGGCACAAGCTGACTATTGTTAATACAATACACACTATAGGGTTAGGGACATATCAATTTTAGATTAAATCTACAGAAAAAATTATACCCTTATATTATGAATTAGGAACAAATTTTCCTTAATCTAAGCATGGTTTGCAGATTGCATGTTAACTTAAGTAAAAATGATTTATTTTAGTGGCATTAGAACCACGTTATACTGAGCATATTTTAATGTTGTGAGTTGATACCTTTGAATCCACCAAGCTAGGTTGTTTAGCTACTTATAGAGATCCTTGGAATGGAGGATAGACCCCCGGTGTAGTGTAAATACACCAAATCCTCTTCCTAATTGTCAATTGGCAAAATTAACCCTATGAGGTTGAGGATGGACCTCTGATGTAATATGAGATACATCGAATCCCCTTCCCAGTTCCCCATTGGTGTACTATGTAATGCACTAATATTCCTTTCCTATTTGAGATGCATTGTAGGTGGTTTTTAGTTATCCCTTGTGTATGAGCTAATCACTATTATACTATTGATTTGTGTATAAGCCACTCACTATGTATTTTTTATGTATGTTGGAGCTAGTCACTATATAATGTGATGTATGTTAGAACTACTCACTGTATATATGTGATGTATGTTAGAGCTAGTCTCCAAGTGTGCATATTTGATGTATTCTCAAGTCAATCATAATGAGAATTTAAAGATTATGAAATGATATGACCTCTATGTATTTATTAAATTTGTACACTACTAATTAATAATGTTTAGTATGGCACCAACACTTGATAAAAAATAATTATCATTATGGTATGATTAGACTAAATTTAATAGCTTATGCTTAATGAATATTCATGGTTTAAAGTGATATTAGAGATCTCATATATAAGAGGAGAGAATGAAGTCTCTTTAATATTAATGTGCAAATTATGAAGCATTTGATTTCTCAAGGAGATATCATGTAGGTAGGATCATCATGAATGAACCCATCAAGGTTTAGGTCTAGGTCTAGTGATGACCCTAATCTTGAGAGTTTGCCACTTCCACGCATAAGCATAAAAATCACGATGTTGAGTTGACAATACCAAGGTGAATGGAAAAGTTATGATGTCAACACTTCTAAGCTAAAGGGAGAAAACTTGGTTGATTGAATTGATAATTGTTGCTAATCGAATTAAGAAATATTATGAGTGAAATAAGAATTTTACATAGAGTCCAAAAGGCTCGAAAACTATGAGAAGAGTATATATTGAATTTGAATAAGCAAGGGGTTTCCTTCCAAATACGTGTCAATTTGCTGCATTCACTATTCATAATATTTAATCACAGTAATAGATTTGGCCGCATTGTTGCTTTGTTGTACAATTTTTTGAATTCACTCATTGCTCAGTCAAGAAAGTCATTTACCTTTTTCAATTTATTACGTGATGGAAAGTATTTATTGTTCATTTTAATAGATGAAACATTGTTTCCACCATGAACGATTGTTTCTAAGGTACCATAATGTTTATGTGTGTTGGGAAAGGATTGATAATTTTTATTCCTTTTTTACATCATTTTCTTTGAACTTGTTTCGTTTTTTCTTACATTTTCGTTAGATTATTTCTTTTTTCCTATGTTTTTTTCTCACATTGTCCTTAAATTATTTCTTTTTCCCTACATTTTCCCTTCTTACGTGACGTTTTTATAATTTTGGTAATTAATTATTTTTTAATATATTTTTTTAACTTAAAAAACTTTAACATATATGTTCTTCAAGGTTGTCTAATACCTTTTTGTTTTATATACAATTATTTTATTAAAAATAAATAAATTTCTATATTCAATTTTTTTAATGTTTAATTTATATTTTTTTTGTATTTGTTAATGTCATTGATATTTTTTTGGGTGTTTTTATTTTATTACTTTTTTCTCCTTGTGTTCCATTTCTTGTTTGAAACTTCGAAAGATATTCTAACTTGAGAACTTTGTGTGAATAGATAGTTTGACATTATTTAAAATCAAATTTCTACCTATAAGTGATGGAAATATTTGTGCAAATTCATTTTTCACCATTAGCAATACTCCAATTTTGCGCGGGCTTGGAATTTTCTTTTGTTAGACATCATTTTAACTGTCTTGTCCAATCAATATAGTGCGGTTGCATTTGAAGTTAAATCCACATGACTTTGTTTAATCGTCAATTAGTTATGCTATATTTTTATCAATTAATATATAGCTTTTCAAATGGCTGTGAATATTTAATACTAAAATTTACAATGGCCATGGAATTAAAGAAGAGGGCTGCCTTCTGGATTGCAAAAAGTTTCACCTAAACTTGCTTTATCATATTTCCCTTGAGAAACTCCTATCCATGACATCCTTGTCATTTTCTTGATCTTATCTTTTTATCATTTGTCAAAAAATTCCATCACCTTTGTCCACTCACAACAAGGTTTAACCACCATCCTACAACTATAAATAAAGTTATCTAAAGTTGTAAGAGATATCTAATGCATATCTTAGATATCAAGAGAACTCTACAAAGTCTTATATCTATATTTGTACTAATAGCAATAAATCTTGTTGGGTTTTGTTGGTAACTAAGGGAAATCGATAGGGGCAGATAAATGCCCTGAAGCTTAGCTCTACTATAGGTAGGGAATCAAGAAGCCCATTGAGTCAATTGTGAGGCCAAATGATGAAATGACGTGACAAGTATTACAAAATCAAATTAATTAGTTTTAAAAATTATAATAAGGAAAGGAATCTATATCATTATATTATATTTTAATTGAATAATCATTTTAAAAATATATGTTAAATTAGAGAGAAAAAAATAAATATATGAAAAAATGAATATAAATGGATTATGGATGAAATTATGAATTGAATTGAAAATATATTCAATTTGAAGGTAAATGTCACCTTTTCAGAGTACTCTCTCTCTCTCTCTCTCTCTCTCTCTCTCTCTCTCTCTCTCTCTCTCTCTCTCTCTCTCTCTCTCTCTCTCTGGTGCAGGAGCACCCTTCCAAGCTCTCCCTCCTTCTTGTTTTGTTGGTATTATGCTTCTCATGAAGCCATTGTAAATGAAATAATGAGCCAAGTGCTCATAGGTCCTAGTTAGGGTCCTAGTGGAGATCTTAGGGGTCATAAGTCAAGATTGAGATTTTCTTGAAAAGGGAGGGTATGTGTGTCTTTGTGGTGTTTAGGGGTCCTTCATAGCATGGTGGTGTCATTAGGTTGGCCCATTGTGGGTTTAGGAGTCATGAAAAGCAACATTGGGAAAGTTGCTCAAAAGTTGCAAAAGTTGCATGACAACTTTTAAAAGTTGTCAAGCAACTTTTCCACCAGGAGGCCAAAATCCTTAGTTTGGCATAGACAAACCTAATATGGGCACATAGACCAAGGAAAAGGTGGTATAAGTATTTTCAAACCCTAAATGCATGGGTTGGATGTCAGAGATTGTACGGCCCAAGCAAGAAGAGCTTGACTGTGGCTGTTTGTTGGTTACCAGTCAGATTGAATGAAGTTACCGGGCAAGTAAATGGATTTAACTGCATGCAAAACTATGTGAAATGTCTTCTATGGTGTAAATACTTTCATTGTGAGTGATTAGTTTAGGTTTTTGTTTACTGTTTGAGTGTGTTTGTAAATAGTTTGTAATTTGCAGTCTCACTATCCAGTTTTGGACTGGTTGTGCAAATGAAGTCATAACTCCATTCCCCATTGTGGAATCACCATGAAACCATGGGGAATGGAAGTGAAGACCCTGTACTATAGTTCCACGCAAGCAGTGCCCTTAAAAATGCAGGAAGGCCAAGCAAAGACCCACTCCTAGGTGAGACTAGACAGTGCCCGGTTAGGAGAGGTCAAATTGCAGAGGTCTTGGAGAGCAAGGTTGTTTAGTGGAGAGTGCATCCTTTGGAGGAAGTGTAGAGGAGTGAGTGAAGAATAATTGGCATGAAGAATGAGCCTCCACCAATCCAGACAAGGTGGCTAAAATTCAAAACACTCACTGTGACCCAGGCAGACCCTAAAAACCCTCACAAAAACCCTTGAAAACCTTAAAATCCACCTAGGACAGTGTACGGACACTTGGAGGCCTAATTCCTAGAAAATCCTTGAGTCCTTGCTAAATGAATGGTATTCCTTTTTGGGAGATTGGGTTGTTTGTGCATCGTTTGAGAGAGGGAGCTCTAAAAGATCGATTAGGAGGCCTAATTGGTCCTAATCCTTGTAGCCCTATTTGAAGGCAAAAACACAAAATAGTGAAATCGGTAAGGGTTCGAAGGCTTGAAACCTCTTAGGGGCTCATGAATGGGTGAAAATACAATGAAATAGACCTAATAAAACCTTGCTAAGACCTTGGAAGGTGTGGAACAAGCCTAGCCCTTATTAGCCATAGTAAGGGGTTTTGAGTCTCATGAATAGGTGAGACCATAGGAGAAGTATTGTAACTCATTGGTGGGTGGATTGGGCATGGTCAGGGGATTCCTCAAGCAAAGGGAAGTCCTAGAGACCCTAGGGTGTGTAGAGAACACCAGGTGATCCAAGGAAAGGATCCAAGAGCATAGACTAGGCTAGTCTATCCCTAACCCCATCCCATCACTCTCTCTCTCTCCCTTTTCCACCCTCTCTCTCCCTCTCTCTCCCTCTCCACCCTCTCCCTCCATCCCTCTCTCTCTCCCTCTCCCCCTCTCCCTCCTCACTCTTTCCCTCCCCCTACCCCCTTTATCTCCCTTACTTTATATTGTTGTATTGCAATTAGGTCTGTCATGTAGTGGTCACCATTTGGATGAACAGTAGACCTAATAATCCCAAGGTCCACAACTTGAGCAACAAAGGCTATTCTTTCCTTGATATTCTTATCATTTGAATCAGTGTACAAAACCCATTGTGCATCATCCCTCAACCACACTCCTATCGTTGGGCTTTGGGAAATCTTTTGTAATGCACATTTTTTCTTTCTATTTTGTTCCCCTGCAATTCTCAAAATACTAAGAGCCACACGATAGAGTTATTTCCAAGCTGACAATCTAGCTAATAGTCTCAAATAAATATTCTCACATTTTTCAGTCATGTCAAATAAATAAGAGTTATTTAAAATATTTGTGTATAGATATTTTAGTAATGATAATTAAAATTTAATGTCTCTCTCTCCCTCTCTCCCTTTTCCATCCTCTCTTTCACTCTCCCTCTCTCCCTTTTCCATTCTCTCTCTCTCTCTCTCTCTCTCTCTCTCTCTCTCTCTCTCTCTCTCTCTCCCTCTTCCATTCTCTCTCTCCCTCCCTCCCTTTTCCACCCTCTCCCTCCCTTTTCCATTCTCTCTCTCCCTACCTCTCCCTCCATCCCTCTCCTTCTCCCATTCTCTATCTCCCTCTCTCCCACTCTCTCTCACTCTCTCTCTCACTCTCTCCCTCTCTCCCTTTCTCGGTCCCTCTCCCTCCATCCCTTTTCCACCCTCTCCCTCTCTCCCTTTTCTATTCTCTCTCTCTCCCTCCCTCTCCCTCCCTCTCCCTCTCTCTCCCTCTCCCTCTCACCCTCCCTCTCTCTCCCTCTCCCCCTCTCCATCCCACTCCCTCCCCCTCTCCCTCTCCCTGCCTCTCTCCCTCTCCCTCCCTCCCTTTTCCTTCACATTTTATTTACTACAAAAAGTGTGTGCGAGGTACTGGGACTATTAGTTCGTTGGTTTGCTAAACATTTTTAAGGCCTGACAGCACATACGGGGTCTTTATATGTTAAAAGCCCATACGAGGTACCAAGAATATTAATGTTAGTCTACAAACATTTTTAGTGGCTAACAGCGTGTACGCGGTACTGGACATTTTTAGAATTTTATTGAGGCTAGACATGGTAAGGGAGAGCACGATGGTGCAGAAGCATGAGTAAAAAGAGTCCTATCTAGAGAATAAATGAAGTATGAAGGTAGTGATGAGTTGATAGATGCAGAAATAATTGTGCGATGGTGTAACTCTATGATGGGTCCAGGTAATCTAGGTACATCAATGGTTCATAGATATTTTTGGTTGATCACTAAATCTAACATTGAAAACTATCTATATTGTTGTACAGTTGCAGGATCGAGTGACATGCACTCATTTGTGAGTTTAAATGCAAGTTCCCTAGTAATTTATATGAGACAGATGGTATGGTTTTTCTCTTCGTACATGTATTTTTGTGGGAATAATTTGAATCAAAAGAGTGGGTTGACAAATGGTCTTGTAGACCATTGGTTCCCATTGATACATATCAGATTCCCAAAGTACTACATTTGAGCCAGATGGAGACATCAATGGATTTTGACCATGTATCCAACCTAGTGGATTCAGGTGATTTTTTGAGTTAATTTTTTTTGCAAGTATTCTTTTTGGTTCATTTTGTTGTACATCACACTTTATTTTGGGTATTAATTATCACTTTATAAAATGCAGGTCATTTGTATTTAGTTGTTGTAGAAGAGAACAATGAAGAAGGAACAGATTAATTTGTGTGTTGCTGTGTTGAGCCTAAAAGAAAATTGACAATCACAATCATTGATGGAGAGGGTATTGAGTACCCAATAGGGTTTGTTGTTGTGACATGAACATGGCTTAGGAGATACCCTATCAATAATTTTGATGTTTGGTTGTTCGAGGACTTTGAAATACATAGACATATTCTTCATTTCTCTAACCTTGTTGTTGCATCAAATATTCATTTGATGAAGTATCATGGAAGACCTCATAACAAGATTTTATGGAAAGTTCATGAATTTGACCATGAAGCAATACTTGACACAATACGGGTTAGAGCCGATCATGAAGGGTCACTTGATTGATTCTACGGTTCATAGTAGAATGATTTTGAGAATTTTGTATATATCATTGACAAAGTGTTCTATATTCATTTTTTGTATATATAATTGCCCATGAGCTGATTTGTACATGTTTAGGGGCATAATTTTGTATATTTAAATGGACATGAGCTGATTTGTACATATTTAGATGCCAAATTTTGTATATTAAAATGGCGATGAACTGAATCACACATATTTAAATACCAAATTTTATATAAAATCCCATGAGATGATTTGTAACACCTTTTTTGTATATTTAAATAGCCAAGAGTTTATTTGTCCATATTTAGAGGCAAATTTTTGAATAATATGTGACACAGTTTTGTGACATATTTAGAGAGAGAGAGAGAAGGAGGGAAGGGGGGAGAGGGAGAGAGGGAGAGAGAGAGAGAGAGAGAGAGAGAGAGAGAGAGAGAGAGAGAGAGAGAGAGAGGGGAAAGGAGGGAGAGTAAGAGAGAAGGAGGGAAGGAGGGAAAGGGAGAGAGAGAGAGAGGGGGGAAGGGAGGGAGAGGTAGAGGGAGGGAGGGAGAGTGGGGAAGGAGGGAGAGGAAGAGATAAAGGAGGGGAGGAGGGAGAGAAAGAGACAGAGAGAGTGAGGGAAGGAGGGATAGGGAGAGAGAAGGAGAGAGAGAGGGGGGAGGGAAGGTAGAGAGAGGGAGAGAGGTAGAGGGAGGGAGAGAGGGAGAGAAGAGGGGGGAGGGAGGGAGAGAAGAAGGGGTATGGAGGAAGGGAGAGGGAGAGTAGAGAGAGAGAGAGAGAGAGAGAGAGTGAGTGAGAGAGAGAGAAGAAGGGCTATGGAGGAAGGGAGAGGGAGAAAGAGAGAGGGGAGAGAGATGGAGAGGGAGAGAGAGAGGGGGAGAGTAGGGGGAGTGAGAGAGGAGGGAAGGAGGGAGAGAGAGAGAGAGAGAGAGAGAGAGAGAGAGAGAGAGAGAGAGAGAGAGAGAGAGAGGGGGGGGAGGGAGGGAGAGATAGAGGGAGAGGGAGAGGGAGAGAGGGAGAGAAGAAGAAGGGGGGAGGGAGAGGAAGAGAGATCGAATCTAGGGCACAATATGACCCCTAACAACATCTAAGGGATCATAGAGTGTCCTAAGTGGTCATATGACACTATATTATCCCTAAGCACACTATAGAACCTATAATAACACTAAATAGTGTCCTAAGGGGTCATAGAACACCATATGACCTTTTAGAACACCATATGGTGTTGTTATGGGTCATTGGTGTTCTAAGGGCTCATATGGCATCCTATGACCCCTTAGGACACCATATGGTGTTGTTATGGGTCGTATGGTATCTTAAGGGGTCATATGGTGTCCTAAGGGGTCACAAGACACCATATGACCTCTTAGGAAACAATATGTCCTCTAATGACACCTAAGGGGTGATATGGTGGGCTAAAAAAATGATATATTAAATTTAAAGTTATGAATAAAACATCATATAATAGAACAATAGTAGTTTAGTTTTGATATAGCTAAGTTAGACCATTGTCAGCATAAGAGAGACTCCAAGTGAACAAAAAATGAGGCTTTGCTAAAAAGCAAGTGTAAGAGCTTGACCTAACCCTAAGAGTACTGCCTAAGTTCTAAAACATATGATGCTATTAAATTTGCAAGGTTATAGGAATGATCTCGATTGTGACTATAGGAATTACAAAAGAAGAGAATGAGGGAGGGAGAGAAGAAGAGAAAGAGGGATGGGGTATGCAGGAAGCAATAAAGGGAGAGAGAGAGAGAGAGAGAGAGAGAGAGATGGGTATGGAGGAAGGGAGAAGGGGAGAGAAAGAGAGAGAGAGAGAGAGGGAGAGGGAGAGAGGGAGAGAAGGAGTAGGAAGGGAGAGGAAGAGAGATCGAATCCAAGACATAATATGACCCTTAGAACACAATATGACACCTAACAATATCTAAGGTGTCATAGGGTGTCCTAAGGGGTCATATGACACTATATTATTCCTTAGCACACCATAGGACCTATAACAACACCAAATAGTGTCCTAAGGAGTCATAGAACACCATATGACCATTTAGAACACCATATGGTGTTGTTATGGGTCATTGGTGTCCTGAGGTGTCATATGGCATCCTATGACCCCTTAGGATAACATATGGTGTTGTTATGGGTCGTATGGTGTCTTAAGTGGTCATATGGTGTCCTAAGGGGTCACAGGACACCATATACCCTCTTAGGAAACAATATGACCTCTAATGACACCTAAGGGGTCATATGGTGGGCTAATAAAATGATATATTAAATTTAAAGTTATGAATAGAACATCATACAATAGAACATCAGTAGTTTAGTTTTGATATAGCTAAGTTAGACCATTGTCAGCATAAGAGAGACTCCAAGCGAACAAACAATGAGGCTTCGCTAAAAAGCAAGTGTAAGAGCTTGACCTAACCCTAATACTACTACCTAAGTTCTAAAACATATGATGCTATTAAATTTGTAAGGTTATAGGATTGATCTTGATTATGACTATAGGAATTACACACTTGATTTCTTTCATGGGTATGTACCGTTCCAAGTTGTTTGATAAGTGATGATCATCATATACTACCACTGCCATGCATACAACAAACTTTAATTTCTTTAGGTGACAGGCATTGTGTAACAACATGGGAACTCTCGCATACCCACCACTATCATTCTCCAGGACATCATCTATGCTACTCTCCCTCTTTCTCTTCCTATCGGTTGTTTCCTTATGAAAAACATATTGCAGGTACTCTAACTCATCATGTTGCTTTGTTGACACTATTTTCCACATCTGCTCAGCTCATTAAAAACACATTTGAGAAGAATATTGCTACAGGTTTCCTTGTTTGTCACGGTAATGCACCTGTGGTTCAATTTCAAACCCTATTCCTCCTATTCAATATACACACACAAATCCATCAGTCAATTTTCTTAGGAGAGCATACATGATAATAATCAAAGAGGAAAGTTGCTGACAAGAAATAAATTCACTTACTTCTATAGAAGTGCAAACACAGTTGCATTGGGTATGGAGGGAGGGAGAGAAAAAGAGAAAGAGGGATGGGTTATGGAGTTATGGAGAAGGGGAGAGAGAGAGAGAGAGAGAGAGAGAGAGAGAGAGAGAGAGAGAGAGAGAGAGAGAGAGAGAGAGAGAGGGATGGGGTATGGAGGAAGGGAGAAGGGGAGAGAGGGAGGGATGGGGTATGGAGGAAGAGAGAAGGGGAGGGAGGAAGGGAGAGAGAGAGGGATGGGGTATGGAGGAAGGGAGAGAGAGAGAGAGAGAGAGAGAGAGGGGGGGGACCTTATATGCATTTGAGAGGGGGAGACAATACATTTATGTGTATATATATAGTTAATATATTATATATTATTATATACATATATATTATATATTATTATGTACATATATATATTATATATTATTATATACATATATATATTATATATTATTATGTACATATATATATTATATATTATATGTATATACACATATTTTATATACAATATCATATTATACACATACTATATATTACATATATTATATGTATATACACACATTATATATACAATATCATATCATACAATAGTCCGCGTACGTGTTGTTTATAGTAAAAAGAGCATGTACACGCTGTTTATAGTAAAACGACCGCATATGCACTTCTTACACCATAAGTACCCTATACACGCTTTTGACTTTTTAGGCTTGGAAATAGGCCTGGATGACAAAATTGCAGTTTGGAAGTTTGATTTCCCTCTATTTCTCTCATTTTTGACGTGTTTTATTTTATCAACTTGGTTTATCGACTTTGTCATCATCAAGTTTACACTTCATCAAGTGGGTATTTCTAAAATTGCCACCATATTTTCACCCATCTTCTGAGTTTTCTAACCATATAATTTTTTTAAAATTTGAACAACAATAACATATTGTTATTGAATTTCTTTTACCAATGTCTCCATAGTTCTCATAGACATAGGTGCACCATTTTTTTAATAACTTTTCATATACTTATCCAAATTTTAAAAACTTTATATATTATTGTAGTCCACTTGATTCTTTACAATTTAAAAAAAAATTGTATTTTCAATTTGTTTAGTGCAACTTATGCTTTGTGCATGAACAGGTACCTAATTTTCAGGATGTGCTCAATTGGAAAAATCATTAAAAAAAATACTCAACAAAAAATTACAAAAAAGTACACATCTTCTAGTGATCACTCTTAACTATCTTTTTGCCAAAGGATTTGTCAAAATACTAAATCTAACTATGACTTTTTTGATGCGTACGTCAGACATTGTGTTATGTTTTTCAGAAAAAATCCGAGTCTTTTTTTCGTGCGCGAAGGATTTGACCCCCTTAATCTTATCCAATTTTGAAAATTTTTAGTAGTTTGGAAACTAGATTCAGAGTACTACAATATTTGTTCTTTGATTATCTTCATATCTTAAGTGGATGACTTTCAAATTTTGCCTCCAAGTTTAGGTTCACCTGATTTCAGAAAAAAAGTGTCCACTTATACCCCTTTTTTACCACCATCTTTGTGCACTTACCCTTATATTCATATTGTTGATTACAAAGGAAAATATTCATTTAACTTTATAAAAGGGCAGCCACCAAATACAACGAATACACAATACTGAACTCAATACAAGGGGTTTTGTAGTGTTAATTCAACATTTTATAAAGTTTATCAAATCATATTCCACAATTGCAATGTTTAATATTATAGATTTTCGTTGTTTATATTCATATTTTTTATTACATAGGCAAATAATCATTTAACTTTATTAAAGGCTAGTCACCAAATACAACGAATACACAATAATGAACTCAATACACATTTATTGGATCAAATATCAACATTAATATATATCAAAAAGGGCATGTCCAAATCAATATACAATAAAAACATAGAATATATCTACATGCATTGGTCATTCAATGACCACAACTAACACTATATGATCCTATACTTGTGGTGGATCATCAAAATCAAGCCTCTTCGATGCAGTACATGGCTCTGTAGATGGCTGTAAAAACACAATTCAAAAGCCAAGTTAAAATGATTTTGTAGAAATAAGTTCACAATTATCAACATAACAATGCATTTAACTATAATTTCTTTGCAATTGAAATGTAGATTACCTCATCGACTGATCTCAGATCTAATGTCTTCGCTCTCTTCTCCTTGTCAGTCTTAGGAGTTTTCTTGAACACAAACTTCAAAGGCTCCAAGTTATGGCCAAACCAGAAAGGGGGTTATTGTAGATTAAATGTACAATTAATACAATGCACTAACATATATACATCAAAAACACTAAAAATCTATAATATGATAACAAAAGTGTACCAGAGCTTGAGATGCTTCTCCAATAGACCAAGGAGGGCTCATCATTGATGGAGTAGTTGTTGCTATTACCTATATGAAAAATGATGAAAGATTGAATACAATTAATATAATGACAAGTATTGTAGGTTAAAAACAATTAATGTAATATGTCAAACAAAATTGTACCGGAGCCTAAGATGCTTCTCTAGTACATGGAGGAGGGTTCACCATTGATGAAGCAACGATGGATATTTCCTGTATGAAAAAATGATAAGATTATAATTTATCACATGTTCACATGTACATGTGCATATAATCATCAAATCAAGAAAATAAAGTAGAAATACATACCTTCACCCTCTCTTGATCCTTGGGCGTATCAAGTGCATTCAACATATCTGCATAGCTCAATGACCGCTATACATATAAAACATACAAAAAACACTAATCAATCTACAAATCCCAACTAAGATAATTTCAACCTTTTCAAACAATTATACAGCTAAAAATGTGTTCAATTACTTTCTTCCCACGTTTTAGCATCCTCAAGGATTTCTTTTGTTGAGGATGAGGCCTAGACATGGAGGGGGCACCCTTCAAAAAAAAATTAACATGAGATATTAGTACAGGTAATATTAAACATAATTTAATAAATATAAAATGAAATGACTTGCATATTCCATCAAAAGAATACATAAAATACGGTGTACAAAATATGATACCGTATAGCCTTGTAGGCCAAAATCAATCGCTGAGAGTGTGACATCATCAATCTGGGACATTTGATACCTTGACAATGGCTACAAACAAAAAATTGTTAAGGATTAAAGAGACTTAGTATATCTTGTAATTTTTTTGAATTCAAGGTGTACTATTCTATTTTAACATGTTACAAAATTTATACATCAGACATCGAAGTTGTCGGTGCAGTAATTGCAAGAGGAATATTAGATACCACTGCTGCATCCTGAAATGCATATTATTTGTATCAATTTAAATTGATCTATAAATGAAAATTAATTTACAATTACAAATTTTAAGTGACCGATAAATAAAATTCTATAAATTCAAATCAACACACCTATGTCTGTGGCTGACTGCTAAACAACATGTCCATCAACTCATCCATTAGTGCCACATCCTCAGTCGTGCGAGTCTGACATCTACTCCCGCAAATCATGCACAAATGGGATGTGGATCCATCTGCAGTGGCCTTGTCATCCGTACCTATGCATATCTCTGAGCAAGTGGCACACACATGTTGAATGGGCTCACTAGCACCACCTTCAACAACTAATGGCTCATCAATCAGTACAAGAGGGTGTGCTAACTATGTCGCATATTGGATGATCACATCAATCAATGTTGCGGCTTCTTGAAGAGTGTGTAGCTCCATCGACTATTTCAGGTCTATTGGGACAATCAAATACACCTTGGGTTTGGGTGTTAAGGGGCGATGAATCTCCTAGGCTACTCGCCTATGGGCTCCAGGTCTATATTGGTAGATCTGCCATCTCTACCATGGAATTCTCTCATGTGAAAATAATTAGGTAGCGCATTGAGGATAAACTCACAGTATACTTTCCTCAAAAAATACAATGGCACCTCAAAATTATTACAAGGTGGTTCATTAAAGACCATCCACCACTTCTACGAAAAAAGATTCTTCATCTGCATATTGGTACACCAATGTATGGGAAACCTCTTTGCATTAAGAGGTAACGACTCACCAGCTTTAGGATCAACAAAAAGCGCACATATGTGTTTTTAGTAATGTTTTTGTTTTTCCCTTCGTCATAAGATAACTCACTAGCATAATATTGACAACAACTATCCCTATAGTTTCCCCATTTTGTAATTTGAGTGGAAACTGCAATGGCACCACTAGCTAATGTTTCTAGGCTAGTGGTGAGGGCTTTATGATGCTCAAGCTCAGATGTTTTCAATTTATTAATCAGTCTATTTATTTTAGTTGTGTTTTTCTCTAACTGATTAAGCAATTGCTCCTGTGTATTAGGTGTACAATCAAAAGGAGGAGTTGGATGTGTATTCTATGGGTTTTATTTGAGGTTTTGAGGAGGTGCATCTTGTTGTTGTTGTTGTGGATTTTCAGAATTTGGTTTGTGTAGCAAAAAAATAAGAAATAACTAATCAAAATAAACGAATTTAAATTTAAAATATAAAAAAAATTGATCAAGTGCGAAAGGAAAATAAAAATCAAGCAAAACCAACCTTGATCCATGGTGTTTGGGTGAGAAAAAGGGGAGCCCGTGTGTGGTTTAGTGAGAAAAATTTCAAATTCTCAATTTGCGGCTGCATGAAAAATAAGACATAGTTGGTCGAAAAAAATATATTGACAGGTACCGCGTACGACATTCTAAGTCCTAAAGAACTGTGTGTGTGGTCATTTTTATAAAAGAACCTCATACATGCTTTTGTCCCTTTAGGCTCAAGGACAACAAACCTTAGTGCATACGGGGTGATTTGAATTTTAAGTATCATGAACACGGAGCCTGTTTTTTCAAGTTTTTTTAGGTGTGTGTCCACTTTTCTACACACCATCTTTGTGCACTTACCCCACTATTTAAATTTAATAAGGACAAGGAAGTTAGACAAATTCTCTATTGGTTCTGGCACTTCAGGACTTTGAATAAGTTTCATCCTCTGTTCAAGATAGAATCAAATAAAGAAAGTTATAAGGATCTTATAACCTCCCCCTTAATCTCTCATGAATCAGAGATAAATATTTATTAGGGAGACCTAGAAATCTTTACTCCTCTCAAACCAAAAAGAGGAAAACCTTTCCAGGAAGCTCTAAGATACTAAGAGATATATTAAAAAAAGCAGCTTAAGCAATCTCAAATGGAGGTCTCAAGTTTAAATATGGTAAAAAGAAGAGCTTAGAGAATCTCAGGAAAAAGGAACTTGAAAGGCTCCCATTATTTGCCTTCAAAAATTTTTTCTTCCAAGCACCCAATTCCTTTCAAGGTCATAGAAAGTCAATCTACCTCCTCCCTAGTTTTTTGAGGTTCTCGAGCAAATCTATCCCACGTGTTGGGCTTCCTTCCTATCCTTAATTCTAAAGAGGAGGATCATGCTCCATATTCTCCTCTAACAAGAGAATTGGCAGTAGTCTATGGTTTCCTAGGTATCTCTTCGCATCAGTTTGGGGAATCAAATGATTCTTGGTCACACAAATAAGATTTAATCAAGAAATTACAAAATATGGATGATTTAGAAGAGTCAAAGAATTATTCAAAGGTATTTAATTATGAAATGAAGGAGGATAAGTTAGGTCTAAGGGATAAGGAATCTTTTGGAATCTTAGAGCAATAATCCATAAAACAAAAACCAACGTGGCCAATCCCTAGAGGGTAGAAGAGGTAGGAAGTCTTTGGGAGCCTTAAGATCTTTGGACCTTGGGTAAGACTGGAAATGGCTAAAAATAATAGATCTTTGGAGCAAAGATAAAGGGAACCCCATTTCCTAGTAGTCATGAAAATAATATCATGGAATGTGAGGGGAATGAATGCCCCTACAAAGCAATGTCTAGTTAGGCGATGCATAAAAACTTCTAAGCCTTAATTGGATAAGGAACGAATTTCCTCTTTCACAAAAAAAATTGGATACTACCAGTAAGTGGTATCAGTAGATGCAATAGGAGCAGTAGGGGGGTTGGCTCTTTCATGGAATCCGAGGAAAATATTTAACCTACATCTTTTTTCATATAAAAATTGGATTACTAGAATACTCACAAACTTCCAGGAAGATATTAAAATTAATATCTTCAATATTTATAGTCCAATTCAAAATAATTTTAAATTGGCTTATGGAAAGATATAGAAAGGTTAATGCAAAATATTCCTCAGCAAAATGCGGTGTTAGTAGGGGATTTTAATGCAGTCTTCACCTTTTAGAGAAGTTTGGAGGCATCCTGAAAGAGTCTCAGTCTAGAATTGACTTTAGAGAATGGGAAGTCAGGAAAAACCTATTGGATATAGTAACTAAAAAATGGGGTTTATACTTGGAATAACAAAAGATTGGACTTTAGCTATATAGAGGAGAAGCTAGACAAGTTCTTCTTTAAAGGGGATCTTTCCAACGCATCTTTTACATTGATACCAATTATAATGCTTGTTTCCAGTTCAAATCACTATCTAATTTAGTTATTTATTTCAGGAGATAAGAAACCCATCAATTGTCCCTTTAAATTTGAAAAATGTAGATGTGGAATCAGGCCTTTGATTCAGTGATGGAAAAATGGTAGAATGAAGTGAGATTTAAAGGTTCTAAGCTTGTTTGCTTTGTTTCAAAATTGAAGAAGATAAAAAAAAAATTTCTTACCTGGAACAAGGAAAAATTACTAAATATCTTTCAAGAAAAACTTAGAGTTAAAAAAGAAATAGGGTAACTGAATTCAGACACGTTCTAGATTTTGGTATGGACCAAAATAGGTTTCAAAAGGCGAAGGAATTGTTATAGTTACACAAAGAGAACTTAGAAAAAGAAGAAATTTTTTGGAGCTAAAAATCAAGATATGTTTGGCTTTTAGAAGGCAATAGAAATTCCAAATTCTTTCATAACAACTCTAAAAAAAGAAGAGCATTTAATAAAATTTTGAGAATTAACGATGATCAAAATATTATGATTGAGGAATTGGATGAGATTTCAAAAATTAGTATCTCAAAAGGAGCTTTTGAAAAACATTCCAAAAATCTTAATAAAAGACAACTCAAGGTTAAACCAAAAAAATTCCTCTCAGGAAGTAGAAAAATCCCTCAAATAGCTTCACCTAGACAAATCTCCTAGGCCAGATGGATTTTCAGCTTGTTTTTCCAAAAATGTTGGTCAATTCTAGGCAATGAGCTAATAGATGCATCAAAGGCTAAAAGAAATTCAAGCAGATTTTTTAAGGACTTCAATAACACTTTCATCATGTTGATTCCTAAAAAGGATAAGGCCTTAAAATTTAAGGATTTTGGACTCATCTCCCTATGCAATTATTTATATAAGATATTTTCAAAAATTCTAGCAAATAGATTGAAGCTTGTCCTACCAAATATAATCTCAGAAGAACAAAGTGGTTTTGTTCCAGGGAGATCCATCTTGGATGGTGTCATCATTGCCCAAGAAGCAATCCACTCCTTACAAATTAACAAGCATCCAAGCATGTTGATCAAATTGAACATTAGTAAGGCATATGACAAAGTAGATTGGAGATTCTCATGCAATTGCCTGGAGGCCATTGGTTTCTCAAAAAATTGGATCAATTTAATCTTTTATTATATTTCAACTCCTCAGTTTTCAATCTTAGTTAATGGATCTTCACATGGTTTCTTTGAATCA
This sequence comes from Cryptomeria japonica, assembly GCF_030272615.1. Classification (NCBI taxonomy): domain Eukaryota; kingdom Viridiplantae; phylum Streptophyta; class Pinopsida; order Cupressales; family Cupressaceae; genus Cryptomeria; species Cryptomeria japonica. The sequence goes on from NW_026729285.1 coordinate 23,387, forward strand.
TCTAAAGGGCTTAGGCAAGGAAACCCGATTTCCCCTTTCCTTTTCATTATTCTTGTTGAATCATTGGGTAGAGCCTTTCATAGATACCAACAAGATGGAAGAATTAAATGTATAAGGATTACAATTGCAATAAGGAAATCACTCACCAACAATTTGCAGATGATATAATGTTATTTGGTAGAGCTGAAAAAAGAGAAGCCATCAATTTTAAGAAAATTTTGAGGATGTATGCTTTAGCATTAGGTCAGTTGGTTCACAAAGAGAAATCCGAGATCTTCTTCTTTACTTTTAAAAAGAATATTTAATCCTAGATTCTTTCTCATCACAATATTAAAGAAGGAAAACTTCCTTGCATTTAATAGGGCTTGCCCATAGACAAAGGTATTAGATCCTCAAAAGTGTGGAATTCAATGGGAGTTGCGATGGATAAGAAATTGGAATCCTGTAAATCTAAATGAATCTCTTGGGTAGGAAGAACCATCATGTTGAAGACTATCCTTTCAGCTATTCTCATTAATCTCATGTCTTGTTTATCCCTTTCAATTGGGGCAAATGACAAACTAGTTAAGAAAATGAGATCCTTCTTTTGGCAAGGAATGGCTAAAGAAAGGAAAATGACCTTGATAGCATGGGGAAAAGTCTATAGGCCCAAATTCTCTAGAGGAGTTTGATTAAGAAATCAATTGTGGAATAATAAAGCTCTAGGAGCAAGGCTAATGTGGAAAATTTATAATGATCCAAATTGGAAATGGGTAAGAATTCTCAAAAGAAAACACTTGGATGACATGAGTTTGGAAGAAATTTTTCGAATTTTCAACCTTCCAAAAGGCACGAGAGTATGGAATTTCATTTTGACTTACAAAAAATTAATCTCAGAGAATATTTCATGGAATGTTAAAGATGTGAGCAAAGCAATGTTTTGGTCAGATTCACGGGGTGGATATCTGGCTCTAGCTTCAAAACTGGGTCCAATCAACCTAAAGGTTAATACTGAAAAATAGATGGGGTTTTTTTCTAAAAGATTGCATTGTAAAAGATGAGGAGAATCAATCATTAGGCTGGAAATGGAAATATTTTAAAGGATTACAAGCAGATAGGCAAGAAATAACAGCTATCAAAGAAATTTTGAAACAGAGAACTCTAATAACCAAAGAAGGCTCAGATTCAATCATTTGGCTAGGGGTAAATTCAGGGAGCTACAATTCAAAGGATGGGTATAAGGCTATAGTCCAAAATCAAAATTTAGCAAAAACTGAGATACTTGTTTCATTATGTTGGGACAAAAGATGTCTTCCTAAAGCTGGATATTTTGCATGGGCAACACTACAAGGAAGAATTCTAATAGCAGAATGGTTTAGAAAGATTGGGGTTTTAGGGCCTTCAAAATGTGTCTTATGTGAGTTGGAAGAAGAATCCATTAACCACATTCTTTTCTCATGTATCTTCCCATCTAAGTGTAGGCAATGGCTTTGTGCCAAATTAGGATGGTTTTCAGCCTTGGCTAATGCCCATTTGAGTGTTTTCAAAAGTTATCCTAATCTTTATTCTTCAAGTCTTTTCCACTCTCTATGGATATATTCTCCTTCAATAACTATATGGGAAATCTGCAAGGAAAGGAATAGAAGAATTTTTAGAGGGGATAAGCTAGCTTGGGAAAGCATTATTAAAAAATTGGAAGTTGCTATAGTGGAAGTAATAAATAGTGGACTTTCATAGCAACAATAAAAAAATATTCAATTCTCCTATTGAGATAGTAAGATGAGATAAAATTGGTATGGGCTAAAGATCCCTCCCTTCATTGGGAAGGGGGGAAAGGAGACAATTATGTAAAGAAAGAAAGTAGAATGGCTTCCACCAAAAGTTGGGTAGTATAAACTAAATTTTGATGGGGTCACTAGAGGAAACCCAAGGATAATAAGGGCAGGTTGTATCATTCATTCTTCAGATGATCAAACTACTGCTAAGCTAGCTAAATCACTAACAAAGGATACCAATAATGTGGGAGATATTCAAGCATCCATACAAGGCCTTAAAATTTGCAGAGAACTTGGTCTTAGAAAGATTCAAATTAAAGGAGATTCAACATTTATTATCAGTGCTCTTAGATCCAGCAAGACTTCAAATTGGAGAATCAACTCATTTCTAAGCAAAGCAATAGATCTACTTAAAGATTTTGAAGCTTTTGCAATTAACCATGTTTATAGAGAAGCCAGTGTAATGGCATGTCTTTTAGCAAACAGAGGTGTCGACATTTATCATGAGAAATTGATCAAATCATAAAGTTTATAGAGGTCAACGACTCCCTGAATGAGTTGGAAATTCTTTTTGAAATTCAAATTCTTTATTGATTTGGATCTCGAAACCAACGGTCATATTAAAACTACTTCTTAGCTTTTAATCAAGAAGAAATAAAAGATGCATTTTCATGGGGGATAAGACAACAACTCTAATCATGATGCCAAGGGAGGACAACTCAAAAATAATTTCCCGCCTTCTTTGGTCGTTGATTGCATGTCAAGGAAAGGATTTAGCTATTAAATTCATCATGTATTTTTGCCTTAGGTATTTGAAAGCATTTAATCCTCAACAAACTATTTTCCAAAATTAGTGGTTGCAATCTCATTATGAAGACTTTAATTATCCAACATAAATTTTGCCTATTGTTTAGCTTTTCTTTTTAGTAGAGGCTCTTTTAGTAGCCTTCCTTTCTATATTTTTCCTCACTTCTTTGAGTCGATACTATCGTTAGTTTAGCCAAAAAAGATGGAAGATATCTTCTAACTTAGCATCACATTTATTAGACAAAATGTTCTTTTCGTCCCTTACTTTTTTTAGTGTGTTTGTCGTCTTCCCCAAGCAATTAGCATATTCATTTCATCCTTCGTCCTTCATCCATTCCATCTTTTTGTTTCTCCCTAGGGTTTGATTGTTCTTCCAACTAGTTTCTTATTGTTTGCAAGTAAAGATTGAGAGCTAAGTAGATGGATACTCCAATTTGCCTTCACTCTTCAAAAAGGCAAATGGTGTTTTTAAGAGAGATAAAAGAAAAGAGGATTTAGGAGGTTTTGACGAAGAATCACTTTGTTATTTCCAGAGCTGTTAAGATGATTTCGGGGGATCTCTTTTTTAGAACAAACCATAAATACAGGGTCTACACTGAAATTCATGCAATCTTTCTCGCCACCCTTCTCCATTTTGTGTTATTGAAGAAAAAAAGAGAGATTTTATGTAGAAAAGTGTTTAAGGTTGACTTGTTGGGGGTCTATATCAAGTCCTCAAGAACATAGATGAAAAATTGACCATTCCTTTTCTGATTGATTTTAGCATGAGCATAAGAATGGAAAACAACTACCAAGGTTCCCCATTTTGTATTTCGAGAATGAGTGAAGTTTCAAAGCTAGAATTTTTATGGTAGAAAGGAATGCCAACTTTCTTTGGGCTCTATTCAAGCAGACAGAGATAGAGAATGATGTTTGGATTAGAAAATTTCTCGGCTTGCATGGCTACTCAGAATTCACCTCAAACGAGCATTTACTGGATTGGGAAGAAGATTTAAAGGAGAATTGGGCATGTCGAGCTGATGAACCCGAGGATGTGATTGAATGCTTTCCCAAACCAAAGCAAAATGATTGGGACAAGCATGTTTGTGTCACTCTCAACGAAGTTGATCCTTCCCTCCTTCCAAGTTCTCCCTCCTCTACTGATTAACCACTTCCTTTGTCAATTTTCATTTTTTACCAAGTCAAGAGGCTTTAATCCCATTACTGTTAATAGTTTAATTTAATATTTTCTAGCATTTTATTATATTTATATTACTATTAAATATTCTCAACTATAGCTCTTTACTGATCCATCTATATATATATATATATAATTTACCACTTCTTCATGGCTATGAGCTAATAGACAAAGTATTAGTGCTTTTTGCAAGAAAGAGGTTCCAAGTTCAAGCTCGCATTTCATCATCAAATATTCTATAAATTACCAAATTAGATGGTGTTTAAATAAATTTGATTGAAGACACAAGAAATCTCAACCGGACTATCATGCACATATCTTATGAATTATAGATAATATTTAAATAGGGTTTGGGGAACAAACTAGGTGACATTTAAATTTTGAGGAGACTAGAAAAGTATACGGAAAGTTAGAAGATATTCACACACATAATGAACTGTGATTGATGGGTAAAGTTTAAGTAGTCACCTTTGCATTGAATTATGATTGTTGTGTGATGTTTAAATAGGCACAACAAGTCTAAAATCCCTGCACAAGTTAAATTGAATTAATTATAAATATTTTCGCTGAGATGAAGATCTAGAATCACTTCGAGTCTTGGATACATAAGTAATATTTCTTCTAAAAGTTAAAAAATTACTCTACTTCCCATGGTACCAGGTTTTACCTAGAACATCTACAAGCACAAGAGAGACATTTTCTACACCCAGACATGCAAAGCAAAAGGCAGGATAAGATCAATACCATCGACATTTGCATCGTCTATTCCCTCTCCACTTCCACTGTCATTTGAATTCCTAGCTCTGCTCCCTGTCCCACACATCACACTAAAAAAAAATTTAAACACTTACCTCATGTTTCCATCATGTTGTTTAAATTTAAGCAGTTACAATGTTCTTATGGAAAATTAAAATTATGAAAAAAAAGATAATATAGAATCTTTTCTTATTGTTGTGGAGTAGCTATTGTTTATAGGAGCAATGGAGACTGAGGATGTCTTGCACTCAACAAGACTCGATCCTTGGTGGGCTCATTTAGTGCCATTCAACTTCACCAATAGACCAAGTTTCATATATTTAATTTTACTTAAAAAAATTTGATATATATGCTCTTCAAAATTGTCTCATACCTTTTTATTTTATATATAATTATTTTATTTTTATTTATATTTTTATTATATTTAGTTACGTTCTTTATTACTTAATTTTTTTACATTTTATTTTATCATTCTTTTGAAGTCGTAGAATTTATTTGGTATTTTATTTTATTATATTTATTTGCGGTTGTCGTTCAGTTTCTTGTTTTGACTACTTATCCAACAAATGGTTGAACAATGTTTGAAACTTTGGTAGATATTTTGAAAAAGAACTTTGTGTGGATTGAGAAAATTATTTAAAATCAAATTTGTACCTATAACCGATGAAAATATCTGTACAATTTCATTATTCACCAACCCAGAAACTTCGTGTGTGCAATCAGTTGATTCATTCTACATCAGTTACTATTATTGAGGCGGATGATGGCAACGGTTCTGTCAACCATGAACATATTTTCCTGTGAGCTTCCAACTTTAGTAGGGACTACGACTATAGTACAATCCTTGTTTTTATTAGACTTCATTTTCACTGTCCAATCATTATAGCGTGGTTGCATTTGAAGTTAATCCAAGTGACTTTGTTTAATCTCAATTAGTTATGTCATATTTTTATAAATTAAAATATAACTTTTCGAGTCAATGTCAATATTTAATAGAAAAATTTGCAACGGCATGGAGTTTAAGATATAGAGGATTGCCTTGGATTGCAAAAAGTTTCACCTAAACTTGCTTTATAAGGAAACTCCACGGATTCGTTCTTTGTTTTATAATAAATAGAGGATTGCCTTGGATTGCAAAAAGTTTCACCTAAACTTTCGCTCTTTGCTTTATAATAATTACACTAGAGATGTAGCGATCATAGAATAGAACATTTATGTTTAATTCATATTATAGGGAGTACAGATTTAGGAATCTTCAATAATAGACATTAAGTTTCCACAATTCATGAGATAGAATCAGCTACTTTCGGAATAGACTGTATGTAATTTTTTGCATCAACGTTTCAGATCACACTCGATCATCAAGATGAATAGCTATAGAGCATGCAGAGTGAGAAATCCTCATGATGGATCATGGAGTGTGATCCGAAACGTTGATGCAAAAAATTACACATAGTCTATTCGAAAGCAACTTATTCTATTTCAATCTTCAAACCAATCCAAAGTGAATTGTACTTCAAAACAAAAAAAACCCTTTAGTAGAGTCCATCAATTGTCCATGTGCACATGAAAATCCAACACCTAGAAACACCTAATAAACTAGACAGATAATAATGATCGTACAGCTTAGTTACAGAATACCCATAACTCAATACACTAAAAAGTTAGGGTCAGAAAAGTGAATTGTGCTTCCACAATTTCAACTCTAAGATCAGGGATAGAACAAGATTTAGCTCGCAACCACTTGTCCCCAATATTCTCATTGTAGCTAACATGTTTGAGGGAGTTTAGTCCACAAACACTTCTAGGCAACCTCCTCAAATGATAACACTCTCTCATGTCAAACTCTTTCAATTTCTTGAGCTCACCTATTTCCTCCGGGAGTTTTTCCAAGCCCTCGCACAGTGAAATGTCTAGAAATTCCAGCTGCCCAAGTTGTCCAATTGATGCCGGAAGCTCTTTGAGGCCTGGTAATGCTGATAATCTTAACATTCTTAGAGAACACATATTTCCGAGATTATATGGCAAATTCTCAACCAGATGGCAGTTGGTAACAGACCATGTCTGAACAGAGGGCATATGACAGAGGGCAGGGGGCAACTCCTCCAAATCGCTGCAATGGTCCAGGCTAAATTCATGCACATTGGAGTAATTGAATGTGGACATATTTACAAACCCTTCACATAAGCTTAGAGAAAGCTTGTCCAAGTTTTGTATTGCTTTGATATGTTTGGGTGCTACCAACCTCTCCAAGCGAACACTTCTGAGTTGAGGGAGTGAAGATAAGGCATCTAGACCTTTTATTGTGGCCCTCTCTGAACCCAAATTACATACTATCAAAACTTTGAGTTTTTTCATAGTTTTCAGAAATGGCGGAAGAAAGTATTCGCTTGCAGAAAAGTGTAACACCAAAGCCTCTGTCTCCGCAAGTTTCATCGAATACCACTCGTTCTCAGCCATAGAACCTGCATAAGACAAATCACATATGCAATTGAATTAGAACATAAGAAATCTTAGTATTTGTTAATAGTCCACATAGCCTTCAAATTTTGCCACTAATTAAGTATTTGGGTGAAATATCCCACCTGTGTGAATAGAGACAATTTGAGCATTGAATAGTCTATCTCTAAGCAATTCCCATTCCCCTGGTAGGCAATGCTCCTTCCTGGGCATGAGTAATCTCTTTGTGTGGACTATACTGTCCTGGCATCCCAAATACAAGGCTAAGTCCCGCATCACATCATGCTGTGAAAGGAACAGCTCAGAGGCACATCCGTACGAGATTGTTGATTGGGTTCTGATAATTTCAACAACCAAGTCAGCCCAATGTTCTAAAAAATGAAAACAGGAAATTTATATGCAAGGAAAGACATTTACCCTTGATTGCTTATTAGATTCAGGAGATTTCTTCTTGCAAGTTCCAGTAATATAGTATAGGCATCCTGCCACTCCATCTTCCGAACATAAACCCAAATGTTGAGCAGTGCATCGGCACAACTTTTCTTGTCCTCTGGAAATGAGGCGAAGTCTAAAAAGCATTCTCTCCAAACATCATCCAAGCAATCAATACTGGTCTCCAAGCGTCTAAAAAGCCCTTCGCTGTGATATGGGGATATTGATTCTCCCAGGGAAAGTTTTTGCTTTGCATTCTCCCAGGCCACATGAGGTTCCCCGTACAAAGAACTTCCAACCACTTTAAGAGCAAGAGGTAAACCCTTGCATTCGGCTTGCACCTGTCATTGACAATAGCGATATTTTCATGAATGTTCAGGGAAGGCCAGTAAGATCTAAAAGCAACGAAATTGTATTATACAATTTGAGCTATTACTTTTGTGGATTAAGTACTACTTCAACTTCAAAGTACTTTAAGTACCAGAACAATGAGAACACCCAATAATTGCAATATACCAAAGCAAAACGTCAAATAACCTCATAATTTCCTTTCACTTATATTATTTTTATTTGATTTGATAAGAAGCTTTAGTTTTATTCACATTTGGTAAGAAAAGACTATACCTCTATGACTAGATTTGCATCTGCCGTAATTGGAATTGATGTCTGTCCAAATGCTGACAAGCAGAAAAGTGAGAGAGCATCCTCTTTGTTCAACAATGGCAATTGATACAGCCGAGTATAGGGGTTTCTAGGGACGATAGAACCGTTTCTAGTTGTGACAAGGATTTTGTACCCCGGAGATTCAAATAGTAATTTTGTCCAAATTAGCTCTGGACCAAACATCATCTAGCACCACCAGAGTTGGCTTAGATTGCTTTAAAAGCCGTTGCTGAAGCTGTATATGTGCATCTTCCACATTCTGAAACTCAGGTACATTCCTCCCAAAGATCTTCTCCCATATTGTCTCTAAAATTCCCTTCAGATTTGGGGATTGTGAAACAGTGATGAAAACTATATTTCTGAAACAACCTGATGTCCACAAAAACAATTGGGTTATTAGTAAATTGCAAAAGAACAACAAAATCCTTAAGCTGGAAAAATCATCAGAAAAATGATGGAAAACAAATGTCACCTTTGATATGGGGATCATCACATAAAGCCAAGGCCAAAGTCGTTTTCCTACCACCGCCCATGCAATGAACACCAACAACGGAGACGTCGTTCTGGAACAAAAGCTCTTTCAAATCCCCTATTGTTTTCTCAGGCAAAGTATTATGAAAAGAATATTGGTTAGCCTCTCCATTTCCAATTCTAGCCATAGATTAACAAATTCTCTACAAACCTTTTGAAATTTCAGACTTGTTTTTTGAAATTTCACTACCTAAGTTCGCTAATTCTTAAAAATTGCAAGCTTATAATTTCAATGATCGATGAGTTCAGAAGCAGAGCTTGTGGTATCTATAGAGAGTGATAGGCATGTTAATTTGGACACCTTCTGGGAAGCATGATAATTTGGACATTTGTTTTCTTCAAACAGACGATTGATTATTCTCGAATCTTTCGGTCTAATTGCGTAAATGAAGTTCGACGTAAATTCCCTTTTAATGCGGGGAAAGCAACCGTAGTGCTTTCTATGTTGGAAAATGATTGAAAAAATGGTTAGGAATTCAAACTTCGAACTACTTCATTCTTAAGGAGTTTCGTCGATATACACGAGTTTCTCCTTATCCATCTCAGAGATCTGTTTCAATTTTGAGGAAACCTTAATTTAACTTTATTCTTCTTTAAGCTTCATTAATTTTTAAAATTTGAATTCATGGACGTCTTTATTGATTTAATTTTATTCTTTTAAAAGCTTCGTTAATCTTTACATTTTTGACGTATGGACCTTTTCATTGATCAGGAAGATATGTTCTAATAAATTTATTTGGATTGTTTTTATCAACCTTCATGACTTTTATCACAAGTGTTATATTTGATTGATTTTTAATTTTATTTTTATGGACGCTATAATTTCAAATTAATTTATATTTTTGTAATAAATTCGTTATAAATTATGAGAGTTTCGTCATAAGAAGTAGAAATTATGTTCTTAAACTCATGATGAATTGTATTATAAAGTGTTTATAATCTATAACAATGATAAAATAAGTGTAATAAATCTCAACGCGTGAAGAGATAAGGGTAAATCAACACATTCAAATTGAGGTACCAAGAAATGATTGTGTTTATTTATATCACTTGCATAGTTTATATTAATGTTTCAATGGATTACTTATGATTTATATAATGACAGAGTGATTACCAATTTAACGTATAAGAAACCAATAATGATAACACACAAGAACATCTAAATCATACAATTCAATATTTTATCAATATCTGCATCTAGCACCTGTACGACTAAGTCACCTAGCCCCATAGACTGAAACTTTTGGGCTCAAATTGCAGATATGGGTTCCTCTCTGACTCTCATTTCCAAATCTATACTCAAAGTGTTCATATTTGATTTGTATTTGTATCATCTCCTTTCTTGGAGCTAAAGTGAATGTACCCATATTATCTCCTTCCTCTAAACTTTCGTCTTCTACTTCTCTATCTTCTTTTTCTTCTTCCTCCTCTTCCTTTTCTTCTTTATTTTATTCTTCCTCTTTTGTCTTGTATTTATTTTCTTCCTCCTATTCGTATACTTCTTCTTTAGGATCCCATAGATGTAAGAAAGCTTGTTCTAGTTTATCAAAAAAAGTAAAGTACTCATCCAATGGTCCATACCCTTGTCTGGCCTCACCTCTTACACAAGTAAAAACATAATTTTCATGCTAGATATTTACCATCAACTCTTTTATATTTGTACCACTATTATAATGCAACTCAACTTTTGTCAAAATTAGGAACTTCCATTAACACTAGGGTTTAAGAAAAAATGCTTTCAATAGATAACCTTTCTATCAAATTCAATTGACCTATCTTTTATATGACCAATTCACGATGTGAATGGATTCAAATTAAAAACTAAAATTAATATACCCAAGATGAATTTTGATGAGCTTTTTCAAAAATGTAAAAAATTCAAAAAAATAACCTTGATTTTATGGTCTAGAAGGTAAATTTATCAAAATCATAAAAGTGCAATAACTTGCAATATAATGATGATAGAGACTAGATTTTTTGACTATAGCTTCCCTATATGATCTTCAAACATCAATTAGAAATTCTAATAAATTCAAAAACTAAGTTTTTGTCCACCTTTCCCAAAATCATAGCTCTAATATCACTTGTTATAAACTACCTTGCACAAGAGAACATAATATGAAATATGCTACAAATAATTGATAATAATATGCCACATTAAGGAGGTCCTTCAATAGTCTTCAACGAGAATGCAATAATCAATATGATGAGAATAACCAACCTTAATCCTATATATATGATTATGTCGAGGATACCACTCAGACCAACTTAAATAACACTATATAGGCTCTAAGATGACCTAAATAATTAAATAACAATATAATATAGATAATATAGCTTAATTAAGAGTTAAGGTAGCCACAAGTTGACTACCCATAACCCAATACACACTACAAGCTTAGGGGCATATCAATTTTAGATTAAATCTATGATAAAAATTATACCCATTATGAACTAGGAACAAAGTTTCCTTAATCTAAGAATGGTTTGTAGATTTCATGATAAGTAAAAATGATTTATTTTAATGGCATTATAACCATATTATACTAACCATATTTTAATGTTGTGAATCGATGCCTTTGAATCCACCAAGCTAGGTTGGTTAGCTACTTATAGAAATCTATGCAATGGGGGATACACCCCTAGTGTACTATGGGATATATTGAATCCTCTTCCTAATTGTTAGTTGGTACAATTAGCCAAATTAAGTTGAGGATGGACCCCTAATGTAATATGATATGCATCACATCCTCTTCCTAGCTGCCCACTGGCGTAGAAAGACGAGGAAAAGAGTGGGACCCATGGTGTATAGTGTAATGCACATATATTCCTTTTCTATTTGAGATGCACTATAGGTTAGTGTTAGTTAGCTACCCTTCTGTTTGAGCTTTTCACTATTATACTACTTATGTGTGTATAAACCACTCACTATGTATTTCTAATGAATGCTAGAGCTAGTCACTATATTATGTGATGTATGTTAGAACTACTCATTGTGTATATGTGATGTATGTTAGAGTCATTCCCCAAGTGTGAATATTTGATGTATGCTAGAGTCAATCATTATGAGAATTTGAAGATTATGAAATGATATGACCTAGATATGTATTTGATAGATTTGTATAGTACTGATTGATAATGTTTAGTATGGCACCGACACTTGATGAAAAATAAATATCATTCTATTATAATTAGACTAAGTTAATAGCTTACAACTAATGAATATTCATGGTTTAAAGTGAGATTAGAGATCTCATGTAAGAGGAGAGAATGAACTCCCTTTATTATTGATGTGCAGATTATGAAGCATTTTTTTTTCCAAAGGAAATATGTAGGTAGGATCATCATGAATGAACCCATCAAGGTTTAGGTCTAGGTCTAGTGATATCCATAATCTTGAGAACTTTCCACTTCGTATAAGCATATAAGTCATGATATTGAGTTGACAACACCAAGGTGAATGGAGAAGTTATGATGTCAACACTTCTAAGCTAGAGGGAGAATACTTAGTCAATTGAATTGATAATCATTGTTAAGTGAATTAAAAAAATATCATGAGTGAAATATAGTCCAAAAGGCTTGAAAACTATGAGAAGAGTATGTATTGAATTTGAATAAGCAAGGGGTTTCATCACAACTATCCTTCCAAATATATGTCGATTTGTTGCATTCACTATTCATAACATTTAATTAGAGTAATAGGTTTGGCTGCATTGTAGCTTTGTTGTACACTTTTTTAAATTTACTCATTGCTTAGTCAAGAAAGTCATTCACCTTTTTCAATTTATTACCAATCATAATATAGTAGTTGATTTGGTCACCTTTGTAAATGTATTATCAATAACAATATGGTAATCAAGTTTATGGAACAACAAAAATATTTTTTTTGTAGAGTAGGTCATTGATGGAAAGTATTTGTTGTGCATTTTAATGGATGAAACAACGTTTCCATCATGAACAATCGATATTTTGTATTCATTTTTATGTAAGTTGAAAAAGAATCGATATTTTGTATTCATTTTTTCTTACATTTTCCTTGAACTGCATTTCGTTTTTGGCTTCTGAATTGCACTAAGTTTCACCTAAACTCGCTTTATCAGGTTTGTCTTGAGAAACTCCACATTCGCTCTTTGCTTTAAAATAATTACACTGGAGACACGGGGATCATAGAATAAAATACTTGTGTTTAATCCATTTGGTATTTAGACTTGATGACAGAAATTACTTGAAGCTACTGTTGTGCTACAGATTCGGGAAAAAATTCACTCTTCAAGCCAATCCAAAGTGAATTCTACTCATACTTCCCCAGAAACCAACACCTAGAACTCTTTCAATTGTCCATGTGCATATCAAAATCCAACACATAGAAATATCTAATAAACTATACAAATAATAATGATCATCTAACCTAATTACAGAGCACTCATAACTTAATACACACTAAAACGTTAGGGTCAGAAAAATGAATTGTGGTTCCACAATTTCAACTCTGAGATCAGGGATATAAGAGGCTTTAGCTCGTAGCCACTTGACCCCAATATTCTCATTGCAGATAACATGTTTGAGGGAGCTTAATCCACAAACACTATCTGGAGCTTAATCCACAAACACTATCTGGCAACTCCCTTAAATGATAACACTCTCTCATGTCAAACTCTTTCAACTTCTTGAGCTCACCTATTTCATCAGGAAGTTTTTCCAAGCCCTCGCATAGTGAAATGTCTAGAAATTCCAGCTGCCCAAGTTTTCCAATTGATACCGGAAGCTCTTTCAGGCCTGGTAATGCTGATACTCTTAACATCCTTAGAGAACTCATATTTCCGAGATTATATGGCAATTTTTTAACCAGATGGCAGTTGGTAACAGACCATCTCTGAGCAGAGGGCATATGACACATGGCAAGGGGCAATTCCTCCAAATCGCTGCAGTGGCCCAAGTTAAACTCTTGCAGGTTGGTGTCATTGAATGTGGACATATTTACAAACCCTTCGCATAAGCTTAGAGAAAGTTTGTCCAAGTTTTGTATTACTTTACTCTGTTTGGGAATAGCGGGTGGAAGCAACCCCTCCAAGCGAACACATCTGAGTTGTGTGAGTGAAGGCAAGGCATCTAGACCTTTTATTGTGGCCCTCTCTGAACCCAAATTACATACTATTAAAACTTTGAGCTTTTTCATAGTTTTCAGAAATGGAGGAAGAAAGTATTCGCTTGCAGAAAAGTGTAACACCAGAGAGTACGCCAGAGACTCTGTCTCCGGAAGATTCATCTCATACCAGTCACTCTCAGCCATAGAGCCTGCATAAGATAAATCGCATATGCAATTGAATTAGAACATCTTTCAGCGGTCAAGTAAACTACTAGCTAGTGAAAAAAATTGATATCAAAGGTATTTTGCTTCAATCATATATAACTTATATGAGGAAGTAGGACAAAAACACAAAAAATCTAAATATTTGTTAATAGTTCACATAGCCTTCAAATTTTGCCACTTAATAAGTATTTGGGCGAAATATCCCACCTGTGTGAATAGATACAATTTGAGCACTGAACTGTCTATCTCTAAGCAAATCCCATTCCCCTGGTAGGCAATGCTCCTTCCTGGGCATGAGTAACCTCTTTCTGTGGACTATACTGTCCTGACATCCCAAATACAAGGCTAAGTCTCGCATCACATCATGCTGCGAAAAGAACAGCTCAGAGGCACATCCGTACGAGATTGTTGATTGGATTCTGATAATTGCAAAAATCAAGTCAGCCCAATGTTCTAAAAAAATGAAAACAGGAAATCTATATGCAAGGAAAGACATTTACCCTTGATTGCTTATTAGACTGAGGAGATTTCTTCTTGCAAGTTCCTGTAACATAATATAGGCATCCTGCCACTCCATCTTCCGAACATAAATCCAAATGTTGAGCAGTGCATCAGCACAAATTTTCTTGTCCTCTGGAAATGAGGCTGTGTCTAAGAAACATTCCCTCCCAACATCATCCAAGCAATCAATACTGGTCTTCAGGCATCTGAAAAGCCCTTCTTCGTGATAAATGGATATGGACTGCCCTTGGGAAAGTTTTTTCTTTGCATTCTCCCAGGCCACATGAGGTTCCCCGTACAAAGAACTTCCAACCACTTTAAGAGCAAGAGGCAAACCCTTGCATTCGGCTTGCACCTGTCATTCACAATAACGATATTTTTCTTAATGTCTAAGGAAGCCCTCTATGATCTAAAAGCAACGAGATTGTATTATACAATTTGAGCTATAACTTTTGTGGATTACAAAGTACTTGAAAGTACCAGAACAATGAGAACATACAATAATTGCAATGTACCAAAGCAAAAACCCAAGTAAGCTCATAATTTCCTTTCACTTATGTTGTTCTCATTTGATTTGACATTAGGCTTTTGGTTTATTAACATCTATTGTTTTCACGGTAAGAGAAACTATACCTCTGTGACTAGATTTGCATCTGCCGTACTTGGAATTGATGTCTGTCCAAATGCCGATAAGCAGAAAAGTGAGAGAGAATCCTCTTTGTTTAACAATGGCCATTGATACAGCCGAGTAGATGCGTTTCTGGGGATGGTAGAAGTATCTCTGGTTGTTATGAGGGTTTTGTATCTTGGAGCTTCAAATAGTAATATTTCCAAATCAGCTCTGGACCAAACATCATCCAACACCACCAAAGTTGGTTTAGACTGCCTTAAAAACCGCTGCTGAAGCTCCATACGTGCATCTTCCACATTCTGAAACTCAGCTACATTCTTCCCAAAGATCTTCTCCCATAAAATCTTTAAAATTCCCTTCAGATTTGGGGATTGTGAAACAGTGATGAAAACTATATTTGCGAAACAACCTGATGTCCACAAAAACAATTGTGTTCTTAGTAAGCTGCAAAACAACCACAAAATCCTTAAGCTGGGGAAATCAGCAGAAGAATCATGGATAAAATATGTCACCTTTGATGTGGGGATCATCACATAAAGCCAAGGCCAAAGTCGTTTTGTCACCACCGCCCATACCATGCACACCAATAATGGAGACGTCTCTGTGGAACAAAAGCTCCTTCAAATCTTCTATTGATTTCTCAAGCAAAGTATTATGAAAAGAATATTGGTTTGCATCTCCATTTCCAATTCTAGCCATAGATTCACAAATTCTCTACAAACCTTTTGAAATTTCAGACTTGTTTTTTGAAATTTCACTACCTACGTTCAGAAGCAGAGCTTATAATTTCACTCATTGATGAGTTCAGAAGCAGAGGTTGTCGTATTTATAGAGAGTGATGGCATGTTATTGACACCTTCTGGGAAGCTTGATAATTCCAACATTTGTTTTCTTCAAACAGACGATTGACTATTCTCAAATCTTTCGGTTTAATCGCCTAAACGAAGTTCGATGTAAATCCCCTTCTATTGCGTGGAAAGTACTCATAGTGTTATTTATGCGTGGAAAATGATTCAAAAAAATTGTTGAGAACTCAAGTTGCAGCCACATAGTCAAACTTTCGAACTACTTCATTTTTAAGGAATTTCATCGATATACACCAGTTTCCCCTTATCTAGCTCAGAGATATTTTTAAATTTTTAGAAAGCTTAGATTAACTTTATTCTTTAATAAGCTTCATTAATTTTTTAAATTTCAATTCATGGCCGTCTTTATTGATTTAATTTTATTCTTGTAGAAGTTTCATTAACCATTAAAATTTTGATTTATGGACCTCTTCATTGATCATGAAGATATATTCTAATAAATTCATTTGGAAAGTTTTATCAACCTTTGCGACTTTTTTCACAAGTTTCATATTTGAATAATTTTTTTTATTTTTTTTATTTTTTTTTTAATTTTACTAATTTTTTTTTTGATGAATAGGCCTTCTCTATTAATAATTAATATTAAAGTACATATTCACAAAAAAAGGTCGGGGGATACGAGATCACTAGACGAGAGTCACACGGCAAGAAAACGGATCCATAAAACAAAACTATTCATTAAAAAAAACCTCCTCAGGTAGCCAAAGTAGTGGCAGCCAAGGGGGGAGGATCTTGATCATCTTTCCTACCCCATACATCAGTGGTGCCAGGGGTCGAGTCTTGCATGTACCACCTGTCTCCATTTTTCTCTTCTCCTTCCTCCCTCCTAGGAGGTGAAATAGCTAGAGCCATGTGAGCAAATTTAGAGGTGGTGACCACAAACCACCCAAAATCATCACCGATAGCACACTAGTACATTCGAAGCTAATTTTCGACAGTTGATTGTCAGAATTGTGACAAATTTTTGTCGGAGTGTCGACAAAAGTAGCCATCGAAAACTCGTCGTAGGATTTGTCAACGATGCCCTTGACTGTCAGAAATACGACAATCCCATGGACTCTGCCGATGGTGGGCATGATCGCTCTTCTAGTTAAAAAAGTCGTCAGACATGCAGCATCCCTGTCGGATGCTTCAGTAGATTTCTTCACAAATTCGATGACAATTTGGAACTTCACACCGACGGCGATGTTGTTTGTTCGACGCTTGTGTCGTTGGTCCATTCGGAGGCATCGACAACTGTCCGATTATGAAGTGCTATCGCATGTACAACATCCTTGTCGGATGTTTGTGTAGTTTGAGTCGAAAGTGTGATGACTCTAGAACCTTTTCACCAACGAGAACGCTGTATGTCCGCTGATTTCATCATCAATGGAAAGCTTGGTATTCGTCGTAATTCCGACGATGATAATATTTTTATCAAAAAAAATCTATTATTATCCAATCATTGATATGTACAGGGAATGATATTCTATCCCCACCACCTACCAGTAGGGGGCATAGGTTTGAGGCTAATATGAGGCACCTTGGTTTCAAGCTAATATGATCAAGTGCACCATGGTTGAGATGGTCCAGCTCCCTAGTCTCACTCTAGGACTAAGCTCATGCCATATCTAAATGAAAGACATCTCAAATACATCGTCGGTGGAAAGCTACAAAATACCATTTTCATACATAAGCAAGACATACACAATTGGGCACAATCACCAAGAGAACAGTAAAATGTGTGTTTGAGATCATTGTCCTAATTGTGGTGTGGTCACCAAGAGATCACCATAAATTTGTCAACCTTTCTTTCATTTAAACCAAGTAAACCTTTATGTATATGCATATGGATATGCATATGCATATGTATGCATATGCATATCCATATGCATATGTATATGTATATGCATATGTATATAGTTTTGTGTATTCATTAAAGATTTTCATTTAATTTTGAGCATTTTGTGGATGGTATAATCAAGAAACATATCATCACCCTCACCAATTATGCTCAACTAATTTAAGTACAATCATTTGATTGTTAATAATTTTTAAATTAAGGGAGTACTTTTCAAAATACATATCCATATGCATATGCATATACATATACATAAAGGTTTACTTGGTTTAAATGAAGGAAAGGTTGACAAATTTCTCCATGTAGTTTTACCTGACTCTAGAATTAGTCAGTTGTTTAAAACAACTCATAACCATTGTAACAAAATTCACACTAATAATATATTTCCTAACAGTTTTTATCCATGAATGATATTAGAACTCAGACATCAATAAACTTGTTTCAAATCAGAAACACTGTGATTTGAATTGCAAGCAAACTATTTAATGTAATACTTGTTGTTTGTATTTTGGGAAAAACGGTTGGCTGCAGAATTTTGCAAAGCATACTATTTGAGTAATTTACATGTCAAGTGTTTGTTATAATGTCTGAAAACTAAATCACAAAAAAGTGAAAAAAAAAATTGGTTAGCAAATCAGGGGTGCACTTTACATTCTTGTTGTTATCCAATTCTCTTAGCTCTGTTTCTTTCTTCAGATTTGGGGTCTAGAGCTCCTCCCTAAGCAAAGATTGTTGGTTTTGTCTCCCCTCCTTTGGCTGGAGAGTTTCTTGCTATCTCTGGTAGTTTGCCCTCAGAGTTCAGCTTCTTTATTGGTTAGACTGCTATTTTCCCTACCTTCTTTTCCAAGTGCTCCTCCTCTTGTTTCCAATATTTTTCCTTTGCCTTCTACTCAATGGCCCTTGGTTGTGCCTTCATGCCCTCTTAATGTCTTCACTGGGTTCCTGTTTCCTTCAAATGATGGCTTCTCTATGTTATGCAACATCCATCTTGGATCTTGCAACATCAAATTCTGGCATGGTTGATGTTGATTCGAGTGATTGGACGATTATTTTTTATCTCATTTTTTCTTTGAGTAAGAAGATCCTTCTCAAGCAGTTTGGTGCTATCAAAAGATAAATAAGTTGTCAAGAAAGATGAGGGCTAAAAAGAATCTTTAGATTAATGTTTTTGACTGTGTTGGATATTGTTGATGTAGTTTTTCATTGATTTTCTTCAGTTATTCTTTACCAATAGCCTATTTATAACAACATTATCTCTTTGGAAGTGGGTCCTCTCTAGAACCTACAACCAATCTATCAAAAGAAAATACATATTGGAACATGCCATCACAAAAATATGTCATTTTTATATGTAAAACTAGAATGTTTAGGTTTTCTTGAAAACAATCAAATTGAAATTCTCATCTTGGTCTTACAAGTATTAGGGGTCTTACCTAGCAGGATGCTCCTCACAAGGATGATTGTATGTTGTCCAGACTGGCTCGCCTTGGAAAAGCCTCAGGATCTATGATAAAAGTCAAAGAAACAATAATAGTATCCTCTAGTTCATATAAGAAATGATTTATAGTGAGTGTCCTTGAGATAAAAGAGCATTTACATTAATTTAGTTGTTTGTGTCGAGGGTAGATCGATGATAGATTCCTCCTGGGAGGATAATCATATCCCCCTTCTTAACCCATATTTGTATCCATCGATCCTCTTTATCCCTTACATCAAAGGAGCCTATAACAAAAGAAACATAAAACTCAAGCGTCAATATATGTCATTGACAACTCCTATTTTATGAATTCTTTCAAATTAGTCTTCACTAGAGTTAGCTTGCTAATAGGCTATTGCTATATACTAAGAATTAAATTGCTGAAATTCCATGACTTCGACCATAAAGACACATAGACTGGGTTCAAGTAATGTATACGAGAATTAAAGGACAATGAAAACTTTTCCATTATCTGTAATAGATAGCAAGAAAGAAAGACTGTTATCTATGTAACATCTATTTGACAATTTTGGATTCATAACTTTACGTATAAACATATACAACCATGGTATATTGAAAAATGACATAAAAATCCATTTCATGTAATCAATAATTTTGTACAAAGGGGAGGATGCTAATCATGTCACCCTAAATATTCACAAACAAATATTGAAGGAATGCTGACAATGAATATGATAAAATAATGCTTGGTTTAGAGGATATAGCTAAATCACCCCTCAATTTAAAAGAAATATCAGGTAAAATTTAGTACTTCTTTTAAGTTGATCACATTATGATGTAGCACATTAATCAATACTACAACACTACCACTAGAAAACGGCAACAATTTATCAAAAAGAAATAGTGATAAATGATAGGGATACAAACTGTGCTGAAATGGTTTTGTAATATTTACTTCTTTTAATATAAATCCAACTTTTATATAGCAAAAAAATATATTGATGAGTAAAATGATTACAAAAATAGAGTTTTTTTTGTATATTGAACATGGAAGTTTTAATGATGGTGTTTTGAGATGGATAATTGGAATCCCACTATTTTCCCTAGATTGTTTTAAACAAAATTTTGGACATGATTCCATTTAGTTTGCACTCCATGGTTCACAGGTTATTAGGATTAATGGCTAACGTTTCCATGGTGTTTGGATCCAAGCAAAACAAGTTCAATGAATCAATAAATGTGTTTTACTCGATACAAAATGTTTGTAGATAGATATGGTATACGACATACATGGTGCATGGCAGATCACAAGTTCTTTGATGATTGATTGACAAGAAATGGCAGATCTACTAACAAGTTTCTTCTTGTTCTTAATGGTCCACAAGTTTACTGTTTGCAGATTACATTTCATAGTCACAGGTTGATGGATCACATAGATCATTAATTAAAGATTATTTCAAGTTGTTCATGGTTTATCGTCACCTAGTTTCTTACCTAATTTTGCATTGTTTTCTACTTTATTTCCTAGCATTCATTTGCACTTGAGTCATTCCTATGTTGCTTCAGATATGTTGTTCATGATTTATCCTCAGCTTCCATGGTTAGTACCAATTTTGCATTTGACTCAACATAATTCCTAGTTGTGTATTGTACTTCACACATCACACAAAAAGGGTTATTTTAGAAATTAGGATACGATATAGTATTTTACAGTCCTAATATCTAGGTCATTAAACTTTCACATATTGATGTATCATAGATAGTTATTTTATAATTCAATGTGTGCTTAATGTACCTACTTTATGGAGTGATTACATATTTGTTTGATTGGAGAAAATTAACCAGTCCAATTTGTAGGCTAGGGTTGTTATATTGATGGTAATAGGGTTTGGTACATACATTGAATTAGAAACATCTTTTATTGATTAATATAGAATCTAAAGATATTCTTTTATGAATTTTGTTGTCTTATTTAAAAATTCATACCAAGACGTATGTACTGGAACCAGTGTTCCACAAGGACATTTTCTCCCCCAAAACTATTTGTTTTTTAAATGGGGACACCTTCAGAATACAGGGACTTGGATGGGATATCCCCCTACCACCCCAGTGCAATCCAATGCCATCATCTTTGAGACATCTCTAGGACATCCTTGAGACGTTTGAGGGACTCCCAAGAGCCTCTTGACCATCTCAGGGACATCCAAGCATCTCCCATGGCCAAACAACCCATAAGTGATTTAAAAAAAATCAGGCCTTTTTTTCAAACTCCATGCCCAAGGTCAAACCCTCACAGCCTATGGGCCCTACCCAAACCCCACCAACTTTATAAAACTGCCTCCTATTTTTGTTTCGACTCACAAAAACAAAGATCAAGAAGCTGACAACTGTGAATGTGAGAGTGAGAGTTGCAGGTGCCAAGTGAAAAAGTGAGAGTGCAGAGCAAGAGGGTTGAGGAGAAGTAAGAAGAGAAGTGATGCTAAGTTGCCAATTTCTAATGGTCTACCCCTATTTTGAAACCAATTTCTTTTGCATCTTTTCAACTATGCTTCTTGACAAATAGTTTACTTGAATGCTCTACTGCTAATTTTCAGTTTGTCTTTCTTGATTTTGTGAATTGCTGATACTTTTGAGATGGCATTTTGGCAAACAACATGCATGCACTAAAAGGGTTTCAATTTGGAATTGATATTGATAGTGAAGATATCACTTTATAATAATCAAGATTTGCATTCACTGAAATGATTTTAATCAACTAAAGAGCAATATTCATGACTTACAAGTAATTAAAAAACTTACAAGGATGAGGCATATTCATAACTTACCCAGGTGCTAGGTGAAAATGTGAGAGTGCGGAGCAAGAGGGTTTAGGAGAAGTAGGAAGAGAGGTGATGCCAAGTTGCCAATTTGTAATGGTCTACCCCTATTTTGAAACAAATTTCTTTTGTACCTTTTCAACTATGCTTCTTGACAAACGGTTTACTTGAATGCTCTATTGCTAATTTTTAGTTTGTCTTTCTTGATTTTGTGAATGCCAATGTTTGTTTGTTGATACTTTTGAGATGGCATTTTGGCAAACAACATGCATGCACTGAAAGGGTTTCAATTAGGAATTGATATTGATAGTGCAGATATCACTTTATAATAATCAAGATTTGCATTCACTGAAATGATTTTAATCAACTAAAGAGAAATAATCATGACTTACAAGTAATTAAAAAACTTACAAGGATGAGGCATATTCACAACTTACCCAAGCGCTAGGTGAAAAAGTGAGAGTGCAGAGCAAGAGGGTTTAGGAGAAGTAAGAAGAGAAGTGATGCCAAGTTGCCAATTTATAATGGTCTACCCCTGTTTTGAAACCAATTTCTTTTTCATCTTTTCAACTATGCTTCTTGACAAACAGTTTACTTGAATGCTCTACTGCTAATTTTCAGTTTGTCTCTCTTGATTTTGTGAATGCCAATGTTTGTTTGTTGATACTTTTGAGATGGCATTTTGACAAACAACATGCATGCACTGAAAGGGTTTCAATTTGGAATTGATATTGATAGTGCAAATATCACTTTATAATAATCAAGATTTGCATTCACTAAAATGATTTTAATCAACTAAAGAGCAATATTAATGACTTACAAGTAATAAAAAAACTTACAAGGATGAGGCATATTCATGACTTAGAAGTAATAAAAAAACTTACAAGGATGAGGCATATTCATAACTTTTGCAGTCTCGCCTTGGATATCAACACTAGAAGCAACTCATATTGTTTGTGTATAGACAAGACAATATGGGAGTTCATTATACCCAGCAACTTGTGGTGTTGTTGTTCATGTTGGCTCTGTTGGACCTTGCAATTAAGATTCAATATACATTATTCAATAAGATTAACTGTGCAACATAATGAAATATTGAAAAATGTGTTATCTTGTTGAGCTTCGCTTGGTTTCGAGAATAGTTTAATATTCTCTACTTAACAAGGCCAACCACGTGAATGTGGAAGCTCATTTGGCCCCTCCCCCCCCCCTAACATCACTCTAAATTCCCTGTTAACATCTTATAACATTCATTCATTCATTCTACCATTAATAAAATATAGCATTCATTCATTAATATCACATAACAATTATTAACACATAACATTGATTAACATTAATTAACACGTAACATTCATCAATATTAATTAACACATATCATCCATAACCATTAATTAGCACATAATTGCATTCACTAACACATAAAAATCAGTCATTATCAAATAAGTTAGATTACAATCATTTCTTTTTTTGTTTTTTCTTTGAAGCTATGAAAAGACTAAGTGGAACATCGGTTTCTTCATCATTTCCCCCCTCTGCAGAGGTTCCGCCAACTGCTTGTGATCTCAATGTATGCCTAGTCCTATATAGAGGACGAGGACATTGAAGCGAAGGGGTATCCTCTGCAATAACAAAGAAATGGGTTAAATTCAAAAAAAATAATATTATTGTTACAAGTATTTCATTAATTTAGAGAACATAATTGTTGCGCTCTTTACCTAATGGAGCTACATCATTTTGTGTAGCCTCAACCTCAACATGTTGAACACCCTCTAGATCATCTGGAGTTGAAATACTAAAGGTTACATTAATGCTGAACACCAATTGTAATTATATTTGTTTAAAGGAATAACAGTGGTCCTCTTTACCTAAGTGGGGAACATCATGTTCCTGATGTTGTGTACCCAGATCATGCTCCACTTGGTCACCACCGACTACATGCTCTAAAATATTAACAAAAAAGGTTACATTAATTACTACTCTAATTACAAATTAATATGTTTAATTGTATTAATATTTCATTTACATGAGATACTTACAATTCATGCAACAAGTTTCATGTAACCACCAGAGCCGAGTTTGTGTTGCCCATGCTTTTCTTGTCTTGCCTTGGTTGCCTTTGATGTGTCACTCTGTCTATAGAAAGTTTGAAATATGTTAGATTATATAAATATAAAGAGTAATTAATTAGTACATAATTACATTATTAATAGTATATCGTACCTTCTTCTAGCGTCAATTCTCTCCTTGGCATCCAAAATCAGGTCCTTCCACTCCCTCTCTGGAATCATGGGGGGACACTCATACTTTAGGTTCCTCTCTAAATGGGTCCTGTATTGGTCCCTCACATACTTTAGATATGTGCCAACTTTTTCAAGGAGCTTGGTTTTGTCAAAGGTGTCATTTCCAAACCACTCAACCATTTGGTTTGTCAATTCATCTTTTAACATTTTTTCTTGGTCATTCCACCTTTTAAAGCAAAAACAAACCTGTTAGATTCAGAAATGAACTGAAGCTACATTTATTACACTTCAAGAAATGGATCAAAGGAAAACTATTCTAGCAATTATATAAAATCAAAATAGTGGATTAGGGTTAGTTCACATATGATGTACCACCTTTTACGTATGGTGGGCCCAAATATCTGCAATGCAATGTCACTAAGATGTTTATAAAAAATATCATTGCTTGCAAAAAATTCATGGGATCATTAGTCCAAAACGAGTGATCATAAAGCAAATTACAATTAGAGTATATATAATAATAATTTTAAAGTACCTGGAACCTTTTGTATCTTTAAGGGAATCATTTCTTCATCGCTCACTACCAATGTGGCCTGCAACATTCCCATACTAGCAATATGAGAAGATCTAGGAAACGATGGTATGTTCTTAGCAGTAGTAACCTCTAGCACATCCTCGTGTGCATCTCCTCCTGCAAAAAATGAATCCACTATGAAATGACATTAGAATTCAAGAAAGAACCCTTGAAGGGAAATAAACACATGACAAAAGATAGAGCAAAAGAGGGATCTACCAATAGTGGGTGGGCTAATAAGATGTGCAATAGAGGATGTCTGCATGGTATGTGTTGCTGACATTGCAATCGGCAATACAGGTGAGGGTAACCTCTGATGAGGCAGCGACGACATTTGCATAGGAACATTGACAGCACCTAAAGAATAATACATTAAATATATGAAAAGTGCAAGAATTGTAAACAAGGATGGACCTTTATTTTGAAAATTGACAGTATCAAGTATGATGTGTTTTGGTTACTCAGAGTGATAAGCCAAGCAAGCGTTAATACAAGAAAATCATCATCACCTGAAGATCCTCCAACACCTTGATCATGGCAATGACTTTCATGAGGGCAGATAAATTGTTGTAAAAACAATACGTACATATTTTAGTTAATGACATAAAAGAGAATAAAATATAAACCATTATTGAACTTTTGTTATAATTAAAGCTTTCATTACTGCTTACTTGCAAGTTTTCTATTGTCTGAATCAATAATTCCACCCTCTCTCATATCTCATCAGTAATAGGATGCACGACTGCCAAAGCAACAATCTCTTTTCTAATTTTTCTAAGAGGCTTTTTTAAGAGTTCCATAGGGTGTGTAGAATCTTCAGGGTCATCATCTCTTAACCCTAATGATTCCACATCCCTAAAGAGGTTCGCAGGTACTGCAACTCCCTTTCCCTTTCCTCGAACATCCGTCTGTGTCAAGAATATCATTAAAAATTACAAAATTAGTATAAATCACTAAAAAAAAGAACATAATAATGTAAAAGTTTGATTCTATCTAATTTGTACAGTTACAATGAGGTTTACCTGCTTGGTAGAAGTTTCACAACCTACATCCCTGTCTGCGATATGTGATGGATCCATGTTGCCCTGTGACAAAGAAAAAATATAAAAAACGTTAGTGAAATTAAACCAATAGACTTAGCAAAAAACTTCATAATAAAATGGTATATTAGATTCATTAATTGGAGGTTGGTTAATTTAAATGGTATATAGTATGTACCACCCCCATAATATTAACTTTGTTTGTATCTATAAGATTCAAACTGTAATCATTTAGAAGCTCTTCGCCTGCACTTATTGATTTTATCGCACATACAAATACATGATTTCCCTTGCACGCCTCAAATATGCAATTGGGTTGTTTATTAGTTGACCCAGGTCATGTACTATTTATAAAACCTGCAATATTCCCTGTTGCTTTTGGCTGACCATCAATGTATACAACCACTCGTTTACTTTGATCATTATGTTTTTGTTGTATATAATTTGCTGACAGTGCATACCTACACTTGCTTTTTTATATTTAACAATCTGCATCCAATTATTGTAATTGTAACAAGGTTCAACAAACTCCATCAATTCAGCAACTCTATTGTAATAGACCTTTATGCCATCCATGGAAAATAAGCCTAAACCATGTAATGACTGTTGGGAAAAATGGTGTCTCAACCTTGCATTTATGTGAGGTTACTATTTATAGTAAGTTTTCATTTGAGCACGAAATGGTGTGAAACTCTCCCTGAAGCTTCTGGTTGGCTAGATAAGCATTCCAGTAAAGTTTCGTCGCAAGGTCACAGCTAGTTTTGAAGATATTAAAGTTTTCGTCTTGGAGGGGTACAATAAAATGTTTAAACTTAATTTTGGGGACTTTAGAGGCTCCGAAACGCCCTGAAAAGTGGCCGTAACCGGCGAAGCGGGTTATGAGGTGATAGAGCACTTCGCGAGCTTTCTAGCGCTTCAAACGGTTCGTCAATCGGACACCCGGTTCTCAAGTTATGGCCTCCGGAAGTTTGTACTCCTGAAATAGGAAAAATAATTTGTATCGGACACATAAATGAGCTGTAAAAGGGAGCAACATGTGTTGATGTGTGCTTTAACATGTCATAGAAGGGAGATAAGGTTGGCTACACCTTATTGGGTGGTTTTAGCCCATGGTTTTGTAATACCGTTTGACGGTTTCTTGTATTGTATCTCCTATTTATGAGGTGTGTGAGATAGAGGTTGTGTGTAAGAGTCTTATGGCTATTGAGTTGCCTCTGAATCTCTGATTAGTGCTACTCCTGTGAAGAGCTTTCTCTGCAAGTATTTTGTAATCTGTTTTTGATTGCTGAATAAAATATTGAGCTGCTTTTGGAGGGTGGGGTTT
The DNA here is from genome assembly GCF_030272615.1 of Cryptomeria japonica. Classification (NCBI taxonomy): domain Eukaryota; kingdom Viridiplantae; phylum Streptophyta; class Pinopsida; order Cupressales; family Cupressaceae; genus Cryptomeria; species Cryptomeria japonica. Next base: position 50,551 of record NW_026729285.1, read on the forward strand.
TTCTCCCGAAAGGGTTTTCCCCACGTAAATCACTGTGTTGTGGTATGAATGCTATTATATCTATTTCTGTTTTCTGTAACTATTGTAACAATCTGAAAAAGTTTTGCATTACCCTCCTCTCAAGGTTAGTGTAGGAAGTTGTTTCTGCTACTTTACTTCCTTACAAGTGGTATCAGAGCCTGATCACCTTTGGTTTCAATTGTGGGCAGTTGGGTTTTTTGAACTAATCCAGATTTGAGTGGGAGCTTGTGCAGAAGACACTTTTTGATCTTGTTGCAGGAATATTCAGATGGCGAGTTCGTCAGGGAGAATAGAGGTGGAGAAATTTAATGGAAGTAATTTTGAGATGTGGAAGCTGAAGATGGAAGATCTGCTAATAGATCGAGATCTTTGGGATGATGTTGATGCAAATGTCCAAAGGCCCTCAGATCCTACTGCGGCAGCTCAGTATAATGTTATGGACCGAAAAGCCAAGGGTCTAATCAGACTGTGCTTGGCAGACTCTGTTCTAATCAATGTCCATGAAGAAAACTCTGCAAAGAAGCTATGGACTAAGCTTGGTGAGATGTATCAAGTGAAATCTTTATTAAATCAAATTTTCTTAAGAAAGAAATTGTATTCCTTGAAGATGGAAGAGGGTGGACGAATTGCAGACCACCTAGAAGCATTCAATATGATTGTGGCTCAATTAGTATCCGTCGGTGTTAAGATGGACGAGGAGGAAAAATGTCAGATCTTGCTTTGCTCTTTGCCTGATTCGTGGGATTCTCTTGTTAAGGCTATCGGTAGTACTTCTGTTGTTTTGAAATCTGAAGATGTGGTGGGTGCCCTACTCGGTGAAGAGATGCGAAGGAAGGTATCCATCAGTTCAAAGGAAGCCCTAACTGTTCGTGGAAGACCTAAGGAGAAAGGCAAGAAGAATGAGAAGCGTGGCAAGTCCAAATCCAAAGGGAGATCGAAATCTCCTGGAAAGTCCAAAGTCATTTGCTGGAATTGCGGTAAACCGGGTCACATCCGTAAGGACTGCAAAGAAGAAAAGAAGAAGAAAAAGAAAAAGTTCGATTCTGATTCTGAGTCCGACAAGGAAGATGGCGATGCCTTTATTGCGGCTTTGGCGACTCATGCAGGTAATGATGCCTGGCTAATTGACTCAGGTGCATCTTTTCATATGACTTCCAATAGAGATTGGTTTTCTGAATATGAAGGATTTAATGGAGGTAAGGTGTACTTGGGTGATGATTCACATCTAGACATTGTTGGTCGAGGTAAAGTTAGAATCAGGTTTTCTGATGGTAGAATAAAAAGGATTAATGGTGTGCTGCATATCCCTGGATTAAAACGAAACTTGTTATCTGTGAGCAAACTGATAGATGCGGGTGTGCAGGTAGTCTTTTCTGAAGCAGGATGTAAGATGATTAAGGGTGCTATGGTAGTTGCTAGAGGTGTCAGGTTTGGCACTTTGTATAAGCTTGAAGCATACACTGTTGAGTGTAATAGCACTTCTGTAAAAAGTAAATCTGCGGATACTTCATTGGAAGATTTGAAGGTTTCACCTTCAGCAGATGGAAATGGTTTTTGGGTACCTAAGGGTGCTCTTTCGTCTGAAGCAAAGTTACCTGCAGAGAAGACTATGTTATGGCACCAGAGACTTGGCCACATTGGAGAAAAGGGTCTAAGGACCTTGAAAAATAAAAACCTTGTTGAAGGTTTGAATGACTGTAACCTTGACTTTGATTTCTGTGAGCATTGCATTTATGGAAAACAAAACCGCGTTCAGTTTTACTCAAGTTCTCATAAAACTTGTGGTGTTTTGGATCTTATCCATTCTGATGTGTTTGGTCCAGTAGATGTCTCTTGGATTGGAAAATCCATATATTATGTTTCATTTATTGATGATTTTAGTAGAAGGACATGGGTTTATTTTCTAAAGAGTAAATCTGAAGTTTTTAGTCGTTTTAAATAATTTAAAGCAATGGTTGAGTTGCAGACTGGAAAGAAAATAAAATGTTTGAGAACTGATAATGGCGGTGAGTTTTGCTCTAATGATTTTGATAGATTCTGTAAAAACTGTGGAATTAACAGGCAGAAGACAACTCCGTATTCTCCACAGCAGAATGGAGTTGCAGAAAGAATGAACAGGACACTGATGGAGAAGGCTAGGAGTATGTTGAGTGGTGCTGGTCTCGAACAAAAGTTTTGGGCTGAAGCTGTTGCCACTGCTTGCTACCTAATTAACAGGTCTCCTACATCAGCTCTTGTTGATAAAACGCCTATGGAAGCATGGTCAGGTCACAAGCCTTCATTGAGACATCTTAGAGTTTTTGGTTGCGAGGCATATGCACATGTGCCAAAGGAGAAGCGAACAAAGTTGGAGAACAAGGCTGTGAAATGTATCTTCATCGGGTATAGTTATGGTGTGAAAGGATACAAGCTTTGGGACCCTGTTGCACAAAAGGTAATTCACAGTAGAAGTGTTATTTTTAGAGAAATTAAGTCTCCTTCTGTTACACTGCAGCCAGAACAGACTAAAAAGGAAGATGTGATTCAACTTCCTTCTACACCTGAAAGAGTTGAATCGAGACCCCTAGATAGGCAAGAATTTGAGGAGAGCTCGTCTAGCTCTGAATCTTCAGAAGAAGAGGAAGAACCTCCAACTCAGCTTGTTCAAAGGTCTACAAGACATAGACAACCACCTGAAAGGTATTCACCTGATGATTGGAGATGTATTTTTGCTTTGAATACTAGTGTGGATGAACCGAAATCTGTAGAAGAGGCATTAGGTATGAATGATGCAGAATCCTGGAAGATTGCTATGGAGGAAGAAATGGCAGCTTTGAAAAAGAATGATACATGGGATCTTGTACCATTGCCTGAAGGACGAAAACCTGTTGGTTGTAAATGGGTGTTCAAGAAAAAGATTGGTTCAGATGGAAGCATTGAGAAGTATAAAGCAAGGTTGGTTGCAAAAGGCTACTCTCAGGTTGAGGGTGTTGATTATGGTGAGATATTTTCTCCTGTTGCAAAAATGACGTCCATTAGATTTTTGCTTTCTATTGCTACTGCTTATGATTTAGAGGTTGAGCAAATGGATGTGAAAACTGCTTTCCTTCATGGTGATTTGGAGGAAGATATTTATATGACACAGCCGGAGCACTATGTGGTGAAAGGCAAAAGAAATTTGGTCTGTAAATTGAAGAAATCTTTATATGGTCTCAAACAAAGTCCTAGGATGTGGTACCAGAAATTTGATACATATGTGTTGAGTTTGGGATTTGAACGTTCTAAATCAGATCACTGTGTTTATTATAAATCTTATGGTGATCATTTCTTATTCATTGCATTGTATGTTGATGATATGTTATTCATTGGTAAAGGGAAAGGTATGATTTCAGAACTGAAGTCTCAGCTCGCTGCTAAATTTGAAATGAAAGATCTTGGTGCAGCAAAGCACATTCTTGGGATGGAAATTAGAAGAGATAGGGTGAACAGAAAGCTATGGCTAGGCCAGAGTAAGTATGTGAATTCAGTGTTACAGAGGTTCAACATGCAGAATTGTAGACCATTGAGTGTTCCTTTTACAGTTGGAATGAAACTATCTGTTTCAGATTGTCCTACATCCCCATTGGAGATGGAAGACATGAGCAGAGTGCCTTACCAAAGTGCGGTTGGAAGCTTGATGTATGCTATGGTCTATACTAGACCAGACATTGCCCAAGCAGTGGGAGTACTTTCTAGATATATGTCTAATCCTGGTAGAGTTCATTGGGATGCAGTCAAAAGAGTCTTCAGATATTTGAAGGGTACTTCAGAGTATTCTTTGTGTTATCATGGTAATTCAGTTGGAGACATGACTTCCCTTGATATCCATGGTTATGTGGATTCAGATTGGGCAGGTGATATTGATAGCAGAAGATCCACTAGTGCTTATGTGTTTACTTTGTTTGGTGGTGCAATTAGTTGGATGAGTAAGCGACAGGCTGTGGTTGCTCTATCCACTACTGAAGCAGAGTATATGGCAGCTACTCATGCTTGTAAAGAGGCCATTTGGCTTAAGAGACTATGTTCGGATATTGGAATAAAACAAGGTACAGTGACAATTTACTGTGACAGTCAGAGTGCAATTAGCCTAGCTAAGAACCCGACATTTCATGCCCGGACCAAACATATTGATATTCAGTATCATTTTGTTAGAGATATGGTCGAAGATGGTAGGGTGAAGCTGGTTAAGGTGGAAACTTTGATGAATGTTGCAGATGCTTTAACTAAGGCTGTGAGCACAGAGAAGTTTAGATGGTGTTCAGAGTCTATGGGCCTTATGGCCCCTAGCAATTGATTCATTGTGTTGACATTCCCTTCCGCTCATGCAAGGTGTTCGACAAGTGGGAGATTTGTTGGGAAAAATGGTGTCTCAACCTTGCATTTATGTGAGGTTACTATTTATAGTAAGTTTTCATTTGAGCATGAAATGGTGTGAAACTCTCCCTGAAGCTTCTGGTTGGCTAGATAAGCATTCTGGTAAAGTTTCGTCGCAAGGTCACAGCTAATTTTGAAGATATTAAAGTTTTCGTCTTGGAGGGGTGCAATAAAATGTTTAAACTTAATTTTGGGGACTTTAGAGGCTCCGAAATGCCCTGAAAAGTGGCCGTAACCGGCGAAGCGGGTTACGAGGTGATAGAGCACTTCGCGATCTTTCCGGCGCTTCAAACGGTTCGTCAATCGGACACCCGGTTCTCAAGTTATGGCCTCCGGAAGTTTGTACTCCTGAAATAGGAAAAATAATTTGTATCGGACACATAAATGAGCTGTAAAAGGGAGCGACACATGTTGATGTGTGCTTTAACATGTCATAGAAGGGAGATAAGGTCGGCTACACCTTATTGGGTGGTTTTAGCCCATGGTTTTGTAATACCGTTTGACGGTTTCTTGTATTGTATCTCCTATTTATGAGGTGTGTGAGATAGAGGTTGTGTGTAAGAGTCTTATGGCTATTGAGTTGCCTCTGAATCTATGATTAGTGCTACTCCTATGAAGAGCTTGCTCTGCAAGTATTTTGTAATCTATTTTTGATTGCTGAATAAAATATTGAGCTGCTTTTGGAGGGTGGGGTTTTTCTCCCGAAAGGGTTTTCCCCACGTAAATCACTGTGTTGTGGTATGAATGCTATTATATCTATTTCTGTTTTTTGTAACTGCTGTAACAATCTGAAAAAATTTTGCATTACCCTCCTCTCAAGGTTAGTGTAGGAAGTTGTTTCCGCTACTTTACTTCCTTACAATGACGAAGATGTTATGCGATATATCCTATCGCTAACACAAAAATCGGTGTTTATTGGAGGAAGTTCCTTGGGCACCCATTGTTTCTATAGATGTATGTACCTCAGTGGCACCTCAATTTCGCCTTTGGTCTCATCATCATAAGAACATGACCCCCCTTGAGCAAGGAAATATTTCATGCGTTTATTGAATTTTCTTCTAATCGTTTGACCTCTTGTTGATCTTCCTATTGTAGACTTACTACATGTGTCACTTTCATTTTCTATTCCTTTATTTTCCTCACTCGATGAAGACGTATCTGACAAATACCTATTTGGGGGTACTTGCACTCCATGAAATGAGAGAGTTAATTAGTAATGAGAGAAATTTTGCAAATGAGGGTAATGTTGATGAAGATGTCAACCCTAAAGTTGATTTTGGGATTAAAATTGGAATAAGTCCAACTGGGGCCTCAAGTGTTGATAATTGTAAATTAGATTTGTTGCTAATGTTGAGGTTTGAAAAATTGGGGAAGTTTGTTTTCCAAGTAATTTTTTTTAAAAATTGTTTCTATAGGGTGTATTGACTAGTTATACATGTCCATCCATGAGACTGTGCAGGATCCTCGTCAAAGGGGTTCAAGGTCATGTACAATGTAATCCAATTATCTTATGTTAGCTAAAAATTACATAGTACACAACATGAACAACATGAACTTTGTAGACAAAAAGAGTATTAAATAATAAAAAGATGTTGTCATCAAAATCATTGTAAAATTTTTAATTCGTTACCTTTACTTTATGTAGACTATGTAGGATCCTCAACCAAATGGTTAATGATGTCTATAGTCAAAAAACTATTCCCACCAAGGGTGGCAGCATCACACAGGGACTATACCTGAAATCAACACCATCAATTGAGCATCATAAGCATTACTACATTTGTAAGTTGATAAACAATAAATGCATACATATCATAAGCATCACATGATTTTTCATCATCTATGTAATTGAGCATCACAATTAGCATCACATATGTGTCATCATAAACATGTAATCCATCACATATGTATCATATATCACCATCCATCACATAGTTAATAAACAATCCACATTCTATAAATAAACACAAAGTTCAAAAAATATCACATGCATCATCATAAACATGTGATCCATCACATATGTATTTTAAATCAACATCCATCACATAACTAATAAACAATCAAATTTCCTTAAATAAACATAGTTTAAAAAATGTCACATAAATAGTCACTCTCCCTATCTCCATCTCCATATTAAAAGGTGCATCATGAGTTAGTTATGTAATGGCATTAGAATTCAAACATAATGAATTAATTATGTACAAAAAATTCTTTCAAGAAGTCAATATTAAATAGATAATATACTAATCGCATACCTCATACATTTCATTCTTCATCATCATGAACATCAAGGTCATCATCGCCAACATCATCGTCATCATCATCATCATCATCATCATCATCATCATCATCATCAATGTCTTCGCCATCATCATCACCATCAACGTCTTCGCCATCGCCATCACCATCACCATCACCATCACCATCACCATCACCATCATCACCATCACCATCACCACCACCATCACCATTACCATCATCATCATCATCATCATCATCATCATCATCATCTTCTTCTTCTTCTTCTTCTTCTTCTTCTTCTTCTTCTTCATCATTGATAAATTGTTGATCGTGATCATCATCCACTTCATCTTCTACTTCTTCAGTATCTTCTTCTTTGATATCTTCTTCTTCCATCACATTATACTTTATCGGCCTTCCTCTTGGATCATGTCTAACAACAAATGACCAACCCGGTTTATGTGGAACCTCTGAGTAAAATACTTGCTCACATTGGCTTGGAAGAACATAGGGCTCATCCCCAACTGGCTCAAATGACCTTGTATTTAGCATTGTAAAACCATTATCATGTTAATAGTTCTATCAGGATCATTTTTATTCAATTGTAGCCTGTACCATTTGATGACGAACAAAACTAATTTGAAGGAATTAAAGTCACACTCAAGTATATCATCCAAAATGCCATAGTATTGATTTTGAGACTGTTGAGGATGTATGTCATTTCTCGATGAAATATTTGTCACCTCAAAGACTGCAGTGATGCCAGAATCACAAGTTTTCTTCGTGTCATCCAACTTTTTATGCAAAATTTATGACCATTGTAGCACATAGCGTTGTGGTGTTTGACCTGCGATATGTCAAACATGTAAAATTTATGGCATTGTGAGTTGATAAACATATGGGTGATTACTAAATTTATATGTACCTATTTATCTCTTAAACCATATGCTAAATCAATTTCCCTTTGTGTAACATTGGAATCTCCATTACGATGAGCTTCTTTAACCAATGAAGCCACACCTTCCCATGTTAACGTGCATCCAGAATGTTGACAATATTCAATCCATACTGTCATCCAATCAAGATTGTTTGCAATATACAAATGTAGTGCATCCCACTCTCGACCAACTGTACAAAAAATAAATAGACGTCTTACAATCGATTTATTTTGAAGATTAAGAATTAATTAACTACAATAACATCTTATAATTACCTCTCACTTTCCTCAATCTACCTTTCCCCATCAAGTACTCCCCTTCGAATTTGTTAATGGGGTTGGGATCCCAAATGCAATCCACGTGGATCTTTGCTGCAAACTTAAGAAGATGTTTAAAAATGTACACCATAGTCTGGTATACCATATATCCCTCCACCACAGAACCCTCAAGATGTGCTCTTTGTCGAACCAAAGCCTTCAAAAATTTCAAGTGCCTCTCAACCATCCACATTGACCTAGTGTGTACAGGTCCACACAATTCAATCTCCTCAACTTGATGTATGAGGTAATGTTCTTGTGCATTGAAAAAAGCTGGAGGTAGACACTTTTGCATTTCACACATTAAATGAGGAATTTTTCTCTTCCACTATTTTATATCATCTTTATGGATTTCTTTACATGGCAACCACCTACAAGATATTCAAGACGCAAAAAAATATATTACATAACAAGTAAAACAAATAGCAAATATAATATCTATACAACGAACTGAACAAATATCACTACTTACCTCATGTATTTTCTAAGATCATATATGACTTGCTTGACATTATTGTCAAAGTCATCCGGGAGAGATAGAGGTAGAACGTACTACAACAATTATAAACTTCTTTTTCATTTTTTTGTAAAATAATACAATGAAAAGTACACATACATGCAGTACTTAAATACATACGAAAAACACAACATGAATTACCTTAATGAAGGTATGCCAATCATGCATTTTCATCCCTGGCCCAAATTCACTTTTCTTTGATATGAGATTGTTTATGTTTGCAGCAAATCCTGTGGGAAATCAAATTTTTCGTATGACTTCTTTTATAGCATTTCTTTGCTGGTCCGTTAATAACCAAGGAAGCTTACTTATATTAATCTGGTCTCCATGGCTATTTGATTGAATGACATTTATCATTGCATGATTGTAATCCTGAATGTCACTACATATTTTGACAATTTTTCCTTTGTCACGCCTTCCATCCAATATTTTACATACTATCTCTATTATATTCTTTCCAATATGCATACTATCAAACAAATGAACAATTTGTAATTGCTCATAGTAGGGAAACCTACTAAACTGTCGAGGATAACTTTTTAGTCCCTTAGGAAGGTGGTCATTTATGCCTTCACGACCTTCATGATCATTAATCACATCATCAGTAAACAAAACAAAATAGAAAAGATGTTTTATGACAAACCAATAGATGGAATGACATTACCTTGATGATTAATTCTATTATATTCCAACTTCCACAGGTGAGGTGGCATTCTTTGTGGCTTTGATGTATTCTCTTCTTTCCCATTGAAAAGATGTTTTTTCAGTATTTCGATACTTATGATTTTTGTGGAGAAAGTGCCTATACTCATCAAACACCTGCTTTCCTAAACTTTTTGAATGACGACATTTCATCTTTGGACCACAAACAAGACATGCAAATTTTCCCTTTGTTTGAAGACCTACAAGATAATGTATAATTGGATTAAATATGATAATTTTTTGAATTATAATGTTCATGCACAACTTAAACACTATAACATACCACCAAAATGTGTTAGCCCTGGGGCATCATGTATTGTCCATAGAAGCATCGCATGGAATTGAAATTGTCTTTGTCCTATTGGTCTAGAGATGTCATACATAGTGGCACCATTCCATAACTCCAGCAACTTGTCTATAAGAGGCTCAATATATACATTCATATCTTTAACTTGGTACTTACCTAATCGAATGAACAAAAACATTACATAATTATTATGACCATTTTACTGCAATATTTATAAATAAATTTAGACAACTATATTTAAATGATAAAATACCTGGAACAATCATTGCCAACATTATGTGCTCCCTCTTTATTGACATCCATGGAGGAATGTTATTGTTGATAACAAAAACAGGCCACACTAAGTAAACAGATCTCATCTCTCCAAATGGATTGACACCGTCCGCTGCCAATGAAAGCCTGAGATTACGAGTTTCTTCTTTAAAGTGTGGAATATAGTGAAGAACCTTGCGAGGAACCCTTTTTGTTATTTGATCTATTTGATATCTATTGATATGACATTCAGGGCATTCAGTTCAAAATTCATGTTGTTTGTGATATATATAATATGATCATTAGGACAAGCATCTATTGCTTGATACTCCATTCCAATATCTTTCATAATGGCAGATAATTCTCGGTATGAGCGAGGTAGAATATTTGATGGTGGTAACAAAAACTCACCTATCAATCTACAACAAAAAAATATAATTTGTTAATATAAAGAATATTAATGGTACAACATGATTCACAATTTATTATGACATATATGACATACCTTAACATATGTGACATTGTTATGTTCGATAAACCATTCATAACCTTCAAGTTCACCAACAACAATACAGCAGAGAGAAGAGTTCTCTGCGAACCTTCGTAAAGGGCCTCAGATGCCTTCTCAAGTAGAGGGACATCATGAACAAAATCAAGGTCATCTTCATCATCATGACCAATTGTGCAAGTACTAAATGTGTCATGGATCAATGTATTTGCACCATCATCTTCAATGGTGTTTTCTAGCTCATGATCATCATCTTCCATGGGATCATTATCTTCAGCTTCGATATTCACACCTCCATGTTTGTCCACTTTGAAAACCATATTCTTCGGGTTGTGTTGATCCATACCATGTGCTTTGCGGTGCTCAACCTATATAAAATTGATAAACATAAATAAACCATGATCATGATCTCATCATCACGTGATTTATTATGTATATAAATTGTTAAAATGATATAATGAAAAACTTACCAATGGATGATAATCATGTCCACCTTCAATGTGACCATGCAGCCTACAATATTTCTTCGGTGTTTTGATTAGAAGTCTTCTAGTCTTTAACCCCTTACAGATTTTGCATGGACAATAACATTTTCCATCACCTTTTCTTTTCAAGTTAGACCACAATCTAGAAATTGTCTCCTTATTTTGTTGTTCGTTAATATTGTCTGACATGGTCTTTCTTCATAGGCAAGAAAATCGAGCTATAGAACTAGTTATATAGAAGTTGAAATGTTAGTTATGAAATCATGTTTCAGTATAATATACCAAATTAAATTGAAAATAGAAATTATCATCATTGAACCAAAACCATTTAACTCTTCTTTTTCATCTCAAAACATATCTAATGGCTTTGTGGTATGTAATCCTTGTATAATATATTAAGTTGACTAATGTCTAATTGGGGTAATCCATGAATGTCTAATATGAATTCAGTATCCTAAACATTGGAGAGACCTTATCTGACTTGCCTAATCAATGTGGTTGTTGTCCTAATATGAAATACTGGGTTCTACCCTTGCCTCTGCATCAAACTTCTCACATCATGTTTCTTCAACAAAACACACTAATATGAATTGAGCCAACACCATGAGGATAGGGTCAAGTATCATGGCAACTAATCATAATACGTGAAGACGGGGTTCACACATAAGTGTTGACTCTCAACAATGCCACACTTCCAAAATTGTCAGTCTCAAGACTTGTCCTATTGGGTGAGCACTCATTGATGACCACAAGGCCAAATCAATGTATGTAGGCTTCGAAATCCTAACTCTAGGCTAGGAGGACCCTATAAAAGTTCTATGAACACTCACTTGGTATTACAATAGAAAGAGCCTTCCTCTAGAACTTTGTTTGCAACGCACACATCAATATTAGTAATAATTGTTATGATGGATGGTCTATTAGGATGGTAAATAAAATGCTTATTCTTTTTCGACCCTTTGAAACTACCACAAGGTATTTGACTTGCCAGGGTCCCCACACATCACTTCAACAACAAACATTAGGTAATTCAACCTTTTGCCTTCTCAATGCATTTGTTTTTGTCTTTCACTGGTTTTCTCAGTCTGATACATAGGGCTATCAGACCTTGCATGACATCATCACATGTGCCTTCCAATATGTAGTCCTTTCATATTTTAGGTGCCTACACACTATGTTTTTGTTAAGTATTGATGTAGTCTTAAGACATCTCATGACTCCATTACATGTCCACACTTAGGTTTACAAACACAACTTTTTCAAAACAAAAACAACATCAATAGTAAAACTATGACTGTGACAATCAATACCCTTAGGACAATCATAGAAATTTAATCTATTTCATTTGGTTTTGATCGACAAACCCTTCCAAAGTTTGCATCGGGTCCCCTCACCCCTCTCTCTATCATCAACCACTTCAAAATAAAAATTGCTTGGTCTTCCCACCAAATTCTTCCCTAATATAATACATAGCATGAAAAAAGGTCTATCATCAAGCATGATATGATACATAGCATGAAAAAATGCACATAAAACCCCAATTTCATTAAGAAAAACTCTTAGATGGCATGCCAAAGGCCTATTTATTCCCATCCAAGTGTGCTACAACCTCAAACCACCATAAAATAACTTTCCAACCATATTTTTAAGAAGTTTCTACAAGAAATGCAAAAGTTGTCACAATATGACAACATTTTTCCCAATGGACCTCAAACTTTCACAATTAGGTCTCTATTTTTTATTAGAATGTGATATATGACTAATTATTACAGGATGTTAATAACTTGGGTATCATGCTTTTATGTGTCTCTGACATGACTCCTAGTAACTATATAAGGATCTTACTAATTCTAGATCTATGCCTTGTCTTTTTTATATGGTTCCTAGTGAGAATATATGAATCTTACTAGTTCTAAATGTCATAACTTTTTGTTTTGCATGCTCCATGTGTGTTACCAATGTTACTCATATTACTCACTTTGTACTTCCCTTTTATCTCAATATTGTAGATTGACAATATCATGTCTTGGGAGCTACCACCTTTCCATACTTGTAGTCATCTTGACTCTTCAATATCTTGGTGAAATAATATTTGGTTTCTCCATATTTTCCAAAGAGTAAATGAGCATAATTTCATACTCTTGCTAAGAGGGGGCTCAATATTGCATCATAAGTTGTATCTCTTTAAAAATATACACTAAGTTTGGACTCAATTTAAGTGGTTGTGCCTTATTTATGCCTAATTGTACTTAGGTTTGACAATGTTTCCATAAATTTGGTTCATTCCCTTATTCATGATGTTCCTCATGGCTCATTTTTATAGGACTAGGGTCTTGGGAACCCTTATTCATGGAAATTGGACCTAAAATTTGAAAGATGAATGTTGGATTCGTAAATAGTAGGACTTTCCTCTCCAAATTTGGACTTTTGCAAAAGTTCAATTTGAAAAGGTGCAAGGACCATCCATATAAGGTCCATCTTGAAAATTAAATGATAATACCATGCATGCATATTAAATGATATAGTCAAGTAATAAAGAAGGAAAACCCTTTTTTGAAGTTGTCAAATGATTTTAAAGATGCACAACAGTCCACTAAATGCAATTCACTAAAAAATAAAGGAAAGTATGCTACAAGATAGTGGGTATGATGCAAGGAATGAAGTTAAATAGACAGAAAAACCATGAATATTACCAAGTCAAAAGGAGTAGCTATGACCTCTTAGGTGTTTTTTCACTTGCATAAATTAGACTTCTTAAGGATAGAAACACATGTAGATAGTAGTATGAAGTCTTTTTGACAATTTTTGAAGTAGTTGAAGGAATGGCTTATTTTAGTTATACCTAACCCAAGACAATTTCAACTCAAAGTAAGGAACAAAATCATATGTTCTATAAGTTTGAGAAGCTAATTGAGTAGCTGGATAAGGTAGAGAATGACTATAGGGTAGTCTTGAGACTCTTTTAACTCGATTAGAACATGTACCAAGTATCTAGGAGCTTACAAAGCCAATTCAACCATATTTCAAGTGAAAATGCAACAAAACGAGTAAAAGCTTTGAATACACCTCAAAAACCACTCCGGTGGCCAAGTAGGTGAAAAATTGGAAATAGTCTTTTCCAACATTTTTTTCTTCATAGATGCAGCCCTATATTCTCTTTATTATTTGAGATGAGAAATACATTGTTTGCAGTTCCGTTATTACCCAGTCCAGTATCGATCTGATCTTGATATTGTGATAAAAGGAGTGACTATCCTAAGTGCTTGATACTGTCACAAAAACTGAGTGTTGCAGCAACGAATCTTCCTTTGACCTTTGGGTGGTTGGGAGGGTAAAGACCCATGGTGGTATATGTTGAGTGGTTCTTGTAAGAGTATCCGAAAGTACATTGGTTTTTGGATATCTAGTACATTTTGTGAGTTGAGTACCAGGGGGGATTAGAAGACCCAGTTGAAGGAGGATTTGTGTGAATAAGGGTTGAGGGTGTTGGTGGTGATTGAATGTTGGAGAGTTGGATTCTGACTTAGACATGTTTATTTGTCCTATTTGATTGTGATTCAATGGTTGGGTGAGGGTTGGTGAGTATGGGTGTGTTTTGGGGTATTGAATCCTTTTGAGTAACTTGTGGCCTTGTGAGGGGTCTTGTGAGTAAGTGAAGGGTTGATACCTAATTGAATAGGTGAGTTGGGAGAAATATCTCCCTTGTTGGTTGAGTTTATTGGATTTTCTACATCAGCATGCGTTTTTGCTATCAATCCATTCAAACTTCCACCCAAAGATTCAATCTTGTGAAAGTTCAAAATAAATTTCCTTGTTGTCCTTACTATCTTGCATCAACTTTCATATCACTAGGTAGTCTTTTGCTTAGAACTATCATCTTTCATGGTAGGATACCATCTCAGTCCCTTGAGTTAAGTTAGCTTACCTTTAGAATTTATCATTTCCTAATCAAGTTGTTCAAGGGGAAAATGTCACTAATCAAGTTGAAATGTTGATTTCTCAATCTGCCTAAGCTAAAAGGTTGAAATAAATTTCAAAAGATAGAACAAGGCTATGAGAAAATGAATCATCAGTATTACCGAAATCCACATTATCAACAAAATCTAGAAATAACCTTGTATGTAAATAATTTATCATGCCAAAATTGCCAATTCTAACATGAAAATGAGACCAAGGAAAGCTCTAGAACAACTACTACTATTCATTCACATGTTCCTTATTAACCTTAATCACCACGAAAGATGCACAAATTGATTATAACAAAGAAGATGTTTCATAAATGTAAATATTAATTCAGGAGTAAGGAAAATGAAAGAAATAAAAGAATACCAAGCAATAAAAAATGAATACCAATACCGTTGTAAACTATGAACTTCATTTGCATTAATTCTTCAAAATATACTAGCAAAGCACAAGTATTCAATCTACAGCCTATTGCTAAACATCTTTTGAAAGAAAACACACTAATGAGTGTTACTAAAATTGGACCTTAAATAATCAATTATTAGACCCTCAAAATGAATTTTGAAATTACATTTATAGGGAAACTTTTTCCTCAAAATTAGAGATTAAATTCCACCCAAAACCTTATCAAACTAAGAGGTACAATCAACACACAAGATACTAGCCTATAACTTAATTAAGAACTATAAGTTGAATCTTGAAAATGAAATATAAGTTAGAAGGAACTTAGAATATGGAGTCAAAGAAGCATGGAGAAAAAGAAAAAGAGGATCAATCTAGGCCCCCACCCCCAAGATGACTCCTCCAAAATTTTAAACTTAGGTGCACAAGCAACAACATGAAGAACAAAGGCCAAAGTAGGTTGTAACTACCATGAACCCGTCCATCCAAAGTGATGAGAATCTAGATGTTCCTAAGTGGCTACAATTCAACTTTGAAAGGATAAAGAAGAGAGTATTAAAGAAAGTAAGTTTGCAAAAGATGATTGTTGAGGTTGAGGCTGCAAGGAATCCAAAGAAGGCAATGACTTTGTATGCCACCTAAAACTATGCAAAAGGAGATATAGTTGACAATACCCTAAAATAGAGAAGATTTAGTAAAAACTACCAATACCCTAAACTAGGGTAACCTAAGACAGTAAGAAAATGGTTTGGGGGTCATATAGACTAGATTTATACTGTATGTTAATTACAAAGTGATAAGTTGTGTGGTTGGAGATTTTCAGTCCACCCCTTCGAGGTTAGGATTGTGCTAAACCGAACACAATTGTATCTCCCTAGGGCTTTCGGGTCGAGTGTGTTAGGCTGGCTAGCAAGAGAAAGAAAGGCTTTCCCAAACAACACTGAATGAAGGTTGCAAATCACTTGAATAATATTCATTCCCATTTTTTTCTTGTGTGTTGGTTTGATCTCCATCGATTCAGCAGCTAGAGGTAGACACCGCCCCATATATAAGCTCGTACAATAATGATCAATCAACATGTATAAGGGAGGAAGGGATTTCTCTGACAAAATTGAACACTCACTCCTCAATCATAGTTCTATGGTTTTACAAGGAGTGGATTCGTATAGTTATTATGCATTCAGCGAACCACACCTTTGACTAGGAGCCATCCGACCTAAGATTGAATAATCAATATGAATACGAGATTGACCAATTTGCATCTAAAACTTGGACAATTAACCACCACATGTCTCATTTCCTAACATATTTTGCATAAAAAAGGAATCTCTCATACTCCAAGAGTTGCTTCCACAAGCGGTCAATATCCCACAAGAATGTAGGCATAGCTAGCATGTATAAAAGAAAAAGTTGTATAATCTCTTGAATGGTGTAATATTTTGCAACATGAAATTAAGGTGGAGAATCTACCTCCTGTGTGGGATTGAAAGCACTACACAAATGCGTTCAACATAGGTTTGATCTTGTTGGGGGTTGAAGTCTCCACGGACACCTACGCGGGATTGCAATGCACAAATGACTTGTCCTCTTCTTTTTTTTAAGTAATGGCCATTGTCGTCAAAATTACGACGAACTCGAGCACTTTTTTGAAAAAAAAAAATTTCATTACTAATGCCTTCTTCATCAAAACCAAATGCCAAATTGTCGTCAGAATTCCGACGAATTCAAGCGATTTTTCAAAAAAAAATCAAATTTGGTCACAATATACCTTCTCCGTTGAAAATCTAGTCCAAATATATTAGTGGCAGAAGCCTAAGTAACAAAACCAGCAAAAGGCCACCCCAAGGCATAGCCATGACGGAAAGGAGAAGTGGAGGCTAGAGGAGCGGTGAGGGACCTTGGACCACGGGGTCTGAGAGCGATGGGCAAAGGAGCTTTGACCACGACGGTGGAGTGCGATCGACAGAGAAAAAATCCGGCAGCACTCTGGCAACCATACAAAGGGAATTACCCCAATGCTAAAGGAGCTCTTGTAAGTGGCCCACCTCAAGAGCCACTTTATCCGCTTGCACCCGAACCTACATTAGAACATTATTACAAATGCATGCTTTAGCATAAAGCGACAAATTATTTTATATATATTTTTTAATAAATTCATTATAAATTATGAGAGTTACATTATAAGAAATAGAAACTATTTTCTTAAATTAATAATGAAATGTACTAAAAATGTTTATAATCTATAACAATGATGAAAGAAGTGTAATAAATCTCAAAATATGAAGAGATAAGGGTAAATCAACACATTCAAATTGAGGTACCAAGAAATGATTGTGTTTCTTTTTACTACTTGCATTGTTTCTATTAATGTTTCAATGTATTACTTATGATTTACATAATAGCATAGAGTGATTGTCCATTGAATGTATAAGAAACCAATAATGATAACACATAAGAATATCTAAATCATACGATTCAATGCCTTCTCTATTATCTTTGTAGAATTATGCAACTCCATAAACCATTCCATATAAAGTGTGAACACAAAAGTTATCCAAAAGTCTCTTCATAAGTCCCCCACTTAAGAGCCCCATTACAATAGAGAGGGAGAGAGAGAGAGAGAGAGAGAGTGTGTTTTGTTGTAAATTGCATCCTCATAATATTTCATGCTTATTTGGGGCTCACTTTAGTTTTTCTAACTTGTATGTCCTAATTATACCTGATTCTACTCAAATCAATGCTAAATATGTGGGTTCTAATTTTTGTTTTGACTTCTTGATCTTTGCCCAGTCCAAAAGGATTGGACTAAGGCATCAGGCACCATATTCTGAGCCAAATGGACCCAAATAAAAACCTTCTAACCATCGAAACATGTTGATCAAGAAATGAAACTTGATGTCAGTCTTCTTTATAATTTTCAACATGTTTCATGAAGATAGGTATAAAAGAAATCCTTATCCCCCCATTTGAAACATCTTTTAATTACAATTCCTCAAGAGAAATTCAACTCCAATTGAGAAAGCAATGAAGCATCATTAAGGCAGTGAAGAAGAGATCAAGTATTAATATTTTCAAGCATTCAAGATGGCATTCATGTTCAAATTTATGCAAAGACATGCATGAGTCCTACATAGAAACATCAACCTTTTAATAAATACTTCAATCAAAAGGAGATTCATAAAGGAAGATATAACAATTCAAATTAAGCAATTATTTCTATATGTAGCCTCTAACCTCCAAGGGTGAGCCCTATTTTATATCTCATTCATCATTATAGAGTTAATTCCAAACCTAGGGTTTGACCTAGACAAACCCTATCAACCCAACAATATTTTTTCCTCTATTGTGTGTGCAAGTTACATGTTTAGTAGAGAACAAATACATATCTAGAAAGAGCAAGCTAATACATGTTAGATCCTATGAGAAGCAAGAATCGAGCTAGGATCTAATGTCGATCATAGATCACATGAAACTCCAAGCAACAAATGATCAAAGATCAAATTAGATAAATGAAGATAAATATGAGATGAGAGAAAAATAGAGACAAAGAAGTGAATTTCGAGAAGACTCTCGCTGAGCTATCACTAAACTAATGAAGGTGAGAGTATAGTGCTTTTTATATAGAAAAAATAATAGTATATACTTTCAATAGGTGCATTAATTCCCACCTCCATAAAAAGTGGGAGGTTTTACCTTCCACCCCATAAAAGGGGGGAGGTTTTTACCTACTTGGTAAATGCCAAAACATGTGGCATAACCTCCTTACATAAAAAAAAAGGAGTTATAAGAGGTGGCACATAATGCCAAAAGAGGGTGAGAAACACAACTACCCCATAACCCACTTAGGAAATGACAAAATACTGGTTATGACAGGTGGCACAACAAGCAAAAAGAGGGTATGTAACTCAACTACCCATGTGAGGTGGAGAGTTACACATGTAGCTGAAGTATTTTACCACGTGTCCTCATATTAATCACTCCTAACAACCTAAGAAACCTTAAATAAGATGTGTAGGAAAAATAAATACCCCTAACATAAGGAAATTAAAAACCCTACACTAACACCCCCCCCCCCCCCCTCTTTAAGCATAGCTTATATGGGTGAAAAGATGGGTCCTAACAAATGAGGCCATGCTAGGTACCCTCGTACATAGATATACCCCCTAAAAGAAGAAGCCTCCCCATAAGAGGAATAGCCCCTTTCCCCTTAAATAGAGAGAGAAAGAATAAATGAATAAGAAACTCCTCCTAAAGTAGACACTTATTGCATCCCAAGAAAAGATCACAAATGAATGAACTTTCTTTCGGTTAAGGGT
Organism: Cryptomeria japonica; assembly: GCF_030272615.1. Taxonomy (NCBI): domain Eukaryota; kingdom Viridiplantae; phylum Streptophyta; class Pinopsida; order Cupressales; family Cupressaceae; genus Cryptomeria; species Cryptomeria japonica. The sequence goes on from NW_026729285.1 coordinate 69,912, forward strand.
TTGGTGAAGTTGTCTATAGTTTACTCCGAGGTAGAGCAATACTTAAGATCAATGATGGCTTCCTAAATCAGCTCCTAAATGTAGTGTAAGGAAGTTAAGTAGGGGAAAAACTTCCTACACTAACCTTGAGAGGAGGGTAATGCAAAAACTTTTACAAGTCATCACAACAATTACAAAAAATATAGAAATAGATATAATAACATTCAAACCATAACACAATTATTTACGTGGGGAAAACCCTTTTGGGAGAAAACCCCTACACTCCAAAAGTCATCCAATATTATTCCACAATAAAAACAAATTACAATATATTTGTAGAGAAATCTCTTCACAAGAGTACCACTAATCAGAGATTCAGAGGTAACTCAATAGCTATAAGACTCTTACATATAACCTCTATCTCACGCACTTCATATATAGGAGATACAATACAATAAACCATCAAATGCTATTACAAAACCCTGGGCTAAAACCACCCAATAAGGTGTAGCTGACATTATCTCCCTTCTAGATGCCCTATGATGTGTCCGTCCCTTTTTACAACTCATTTATGTGTCCGATGTATTTTATATTTCCTATTTCAAGAGTATTTACTTTCGGAGGCCATAACTTTAGAACCGCGTGTCCTATTGACAAATCGTTTGAAGAATTGGAAAGATCGCAAAGTGCTCTATTGGGCGTTTTGGGGCCTCTAAAGTCCTAAAAATCAAATTAAAACCTTTCATTGGACCCCTCCGAAATGAAAAATTTAATATATTCAAAACTAGTTGTGCTCTTACGACATAACTTTACCGGAATGCTTATCTAGCCAACCAAAAGCCTCGGGGAGAATTTCACACCATTTCTTGCTCAAATGGAAACTTACTATAAATAGTAACCTCATATAAATGCAATTTTGAGACACCATTTTTCTAACAAATCTCCCACTTGTCCAACACCTTGCAAGAGCAAAGGGAGTATCAGTATAATAAATCAATTGCTAGGGCCCATGAGGCCCATAGAATTTGAGCACCATCTAAACTTCTCTGTGCTCATAGCCTTACTTAAAGAATCTGCAACATTCATCAAATTTTCTACCTTAATCAACTTCACCCTACCATCTTTGACCATATCTCTAACAAAATGATACCGAACATCAATGTGCTTGGTTTGGGCATGAAATGTTGGGTTCTTAGCTAGGCAAATCGCACTCTGATTGTCACAATAATTTGTCATGGCTCCTTGTTTTATTCCAATGTCTACTTCATTAGTGGACAAAGCAATCATAGCCTGTCACTTGCTCATCCAATTAATTGCACCACCAAATAAAGTAAACACATAAGCACTAGTGGATCTTTTGCTATCAATATCACCTGCCCAGTCTAAATCCACATAACCATGAATATCAAGGGAAATCATGTCTCCAATGCAATTAGCATGATAACACAAAGAATACTCAGAGGCGCCCTTCAAATATCTGAAGACTCTTTTGATTGCATCCCAATGAACTCTACTAGGATTAGACATATATCTAGACAAAACTCTCACCCCTTTGACAATTTCTAGTCTAGTACAGACCATAGCATACATCAAAATTCCAACTTCACTTTGGTAAGGCACTCTTCTCATTTCTTCCATCTTTAATGGGGATGTGAGACAATCTGCAACTAATACTTTTGTTCCAACTGTAAAAGGAACACACAATGGTCTACAATCTTGCATGTTGAACCTCTATAACTCTGAATTCACATACTTAATCTAGCCTAGCCATAGCTTTCTGTTCACTCTATATCTTCTAATTTCCATCCCAAGAATGTGTCTTTCTGCACCAAGATCTTTCATTTCAAATTTAGCAGCAAGCTAAGACTTTAGTTCTGAAATCATACGTTTCCCTTTACCAATGAATAACATATCATCAACATACAATGAAATGGACATGAAATGATCACCATCAGTTTTATAATAAACACAGTGACCTGATTTAGAATGTTCAAATCCCAAACTGAAGACATATGTATCAAATTTCCAATACCACATTATAGGACTTTGTTTGAGGCCATATAGGGATTTCTTTAATTTACAAACCAAATTACTTTTACCTTTCACCACATAGTGCTATGGTTGTGTCATATAAATATCCTCCTCCAAATCACCATGAAGGAAATTATTTTTCACATCCATTTTCTCAACCTCTAAATCATAAGAAACAACAATAGAATATAAAAATATAATGGATGTCGTTTTGGCAACAAGAGAAAATATCTCACCGTAATCAACATCCTCAACCTAAGAGTAGCCTTTTGCAGCCAACCTTGTTTTATACCTCTCAATGCTTCCATCTGAACCAATCTTATTCTTGAACACCTATTTGCAACCAACAAGCTTTAATCCTTCAAGCAATGGTACAAGATCCCAGATATCATTCATTTTCAAAGCTTCCATTTCTTCTTCCATAGCAATCTTCTAGGATTCTACATCATTCATACCTAATGCCTCTTCTATAGATTTTGGTTCATCCACTTTAGTATTCAAAGAAAAAATAAATCTCCAATCATCAAGTGAATACCTTTCAGGTGGATGTCTATGTCTTGTAGACCTTTGAACAAGATGAGTTGGAGGTTCTTCCTCCTCTTCTAAAGATTTAGAGTTAGACAAGCTCTCCTCAACTTCTTGCCTATCTAGGGGTCTCAATTCAACTCTTTCAGGTGTAGAAGGAAATTGAATTACATCTTTCTTTTTATTATGTTTTGGCTGCAATGTAATAGAAGGAGACTTAATTTATCTAAAAATAACACTTCTACTATGAATTGTCTTTTGTGCAACAGTGTCTCAAAGCTTGTATCCTTTCACACCATAACTATACCCAATGAAGATACATTTCACAGTCTTGTTCTCCAATTTTGTTCACTTCTCCTTTAGCACATGTGCATATGTCTCACAACCAAAAACTCTAAGATGTCTCAATGGAGGCTTGTGACCCGACCATGCTTCCATAGGAATTTTATCAACAAGGGCTGACGTAGGAGACTTGTTAATCAGGTAGCAAGCAATGGCAATAGCTTCAGCCCAATACTTTTGTTCTAGACTAGCACCACTCAACATACTCCTAGCCTTCTCCATCAGTGTCCTATTCATTCTTTTTGCAACTCCATTTTGTTGTGGAGAATATGAAGTTGTCTTCTATCTGTTAATGCCACAGTCTTTACAGAATCTATCAAAATCATTAGAGAAATATTTACCGCCATTATCAGTCCTCAAACTTTTAATTTTATTTCCAGTCTGCAACTCAACCATTGCTTTAAATTCTTTAAATTAACTGGAAACTTTAGATTTACTCTTTAAAAAATATACCTATGTCCTTCTCCTAAAATCATCAATAAATGAAATGTAATATGTGGATTTTCCAATCGAAGGAACATCTACAAGAGCAAACACATCAAAATGAATAAGATCCAAAACACCACAAGGTTTATGAAAACTTGAGTAAAATTGAACGCAATTTTGTTTTCCATAAATGCAATGCTCATAGAAATCAAAGTCAAGATTGCAATCATTCAAACCTTCAACAAGGTTTTTATTTTTCAAGGTCCTTAGACCCTTTTCTCCAATGTGGCAAAGCCTCTGGTGCCATAACATAGTCTTCTTTGTAGGTATCTTTGCTTCAAAAGAAAGAGCACCCTTAGGCACCCAAAAGCAATATCCATCTGCTAAAGGTGAAACCCTCAAATCTTCCATATATTTACTTTTTATAGAAGTGCTATTACACTCAACAGTGTATGCATCTAGCTTATACAAAGTGTCGAACCTGACACCTCTAGCAATTACCATAGCACCCTTAATCATTCTACATCCTTCTTCGGAAAAGACTACCTTCACATCTGCATCTATCAGTTTTCTCACAGATAATAGATTTCGTTTTAAACCAAGGATACAGAACACACCATTAATCCTTTTTACTCTACCATCAAAAAACCTGATTCTAACTTTACTTCAACCAACAATATCTAAATGTGAATCATCACCCAAGTACACCTTACCTCCATTAAATTCTTCATATTCAGAAAACCAATCTTTATTGGCAGTCATATGAAAAGATGCACCTGAGTCAATTAACTAGGCATCACTACCTGCATGAGTCACCAAAGTTGCAATAAATGCATCAACATCTTCCTTCTTAGACTTAGAATCAAAATCGATCTTCTTCTTTTTCTTCTTCTATTCTTCTTTGCAGTCCTTACGGATGTGATCCTTTTTTTCTTCTTCTGATTCTAACTTTACCTCAACCAACAATGTCTAAATGTGAATCATCACCCATGTAGACCTTACCTCCATTAAATTCTTCATATTCAGAAAACCAATCTTTATTGGTAGTCATATGAAAAGATGCACCTGAGTCAATTAACTAGGCATCAGTACCTGCATGAGTCGCCAAAGCTGCAATAAATGCATCAACATCTTCCTTCTTAGACTTAGAATCAGAATCGATCTTCTTCTTTTTCTTCTTCTTTTCTTCTTTGTAGTCCTTACGCATGTGACCTGATTTACCACAATTCTAGCAAATGACTTTGGACTTTCCAAGAGATTTCGATCTCGCTCTCGATTTGGACTTATCGCGCTTCAATTTTTTTATATTTTATTTTATCATTCTTTGGAAGTCATAGAATTTACTTGGTATTTTATTTTATTATACTTTTTTGCGATTGTCGTTCAGTTTCTTGTTTTAACTACTTATCCAACAAACGGTTGAACAATGTTTGAAACTTTGGTAGATATTTTGAAAAAGAACTTTGTGTAGATTGAGAAAATTATTTAAAATAAAATTTGTACCTATAACTGATGAAAATATTTGTACAATTTCATTATTCACCAACCCAGAAACTTCATGTGTGCAATCAATTGATTCATTCTACAACAGTTACTATTCCTGAGGCAGATGATGGCAACGGTTCTGTCAGCAACAAACATATTTTCCTGTGAGCTTGCAACTTTAGTAGGGACTACGACTATCGTACAATCCTTATTTTTATTAGACTTCATTTTCACTGTCCAATCATTATAGTGTGGTTGCCTTTGAAGTTAATCCAAGTGACCTTTTTTAATCTCAATTAGTTATGTATAATTAAAAAAACATGTCATATTTTTATTAATTAGAATATAACTTTTTGAGTTAATGTCAATATTTAATAGAAAAATTTACAACAGCATGGAGTTTAAGATATATAAGAATGCCTTGGATTGCAAAAAATTTCACCTAAACTTGCTTTATAAGGCAACTCCACGGATTTGCTCTTTGCTTTATAATAATTGCACTGGAGATGTAGCGGTCATAGAATAAAACACTTATGTTTAATTCATATTATACGGAGTACAAATTTAGGAATCTTCAATAACAGACATTAGGTTTCCACAATCCATGAGATAGAATCAGCTACTTCTGGAATAGACTGTATGTAATTTTTTGCATCAACTTTTCAGATCACATTCGATCATCAGGATGAATAGCTAGAGAGCATGCAGAGTGAGAAATCCTCATGATGGATCATGGAATGTGATCCGAAACATTGATGCCAAAAATTACACAGTCTATTCCGAAAGCAACTGATTTTATTGCAACCTTCAAACCAATCCAAAGTGAATTGTACTTCTCCAAAAAAAAAAAACAAGCCCTTTACTAGAGTCCATCAATTGTCCATGTGCACATGAAAATCCAACACCTAGAAACACCTAATAAACTAGATAAATAATAATGATTGTACAGATTAGTTACAAAATACCCATAACTAAATACACTAAAAAGTTAGCATCGGAAAAGTGAATTGTGCTTCCATAATTTCAACTCTAAGATCAGGGATAGAACAAGCTTTAGCTCGCAACCACTTGTCCCCAATATTCTCATTCTAGCTAACATGTTTAAGGGAGCTTAGTCCACAAAAACTACTAGGAAACCTCCTCAAATGATAACACTCTCTCATGTCAAACTCTTTCAATTTCTTGAGCTCACCTATTTCCTCCGGAAGTTTTTCCAAGCTCTTGCATAGTGAAATGTCTAGAAATTCCAATTGCCCAAGTTTTCCAACTGATGTCGAAAGTTGTTTGAGGCTTGGTAATGCTGATAATCTTAACATTCTTAGAGAACACATATTTCTGAGATTATATGGCAAATTCTCAACTAGATGGCAGTTGGTAACAGTCCATGTCTGAACAGAGGGCATATGACAGAGGGCAGGGGGCAACTACTCCAAATCACTGCAATGGTCCAGGATAAATTCATGCACATTGGAGTAATTGAATGTGGACATATTTACAAACCCTTCACATAAGCTTAGAGAAATTTTGTCCAAGTTTTGTATTGCTTTGCATCTAGACCTTTTATTGTGGGAGTTGAGGGAGTGAAGACAAGGCATCTAGACCTTTTATTGTGGCCCTCTTAGAACCCAAATTACATACTATCAAAACTTTGAGTTTTTTCATAGTTTTCAGAAATGGAGGAAGAAAGTATTCGCTTACAGAAAAGTTTAACACCAGAGCCTCTATCTCCGCAAGTTTCATCAAATACTACTCAATCTCAGCCATAGAACCTGCATAAGACAAATCACATATGCAATTGAATTAGAACATAAGAAATCTTAATATTTGTTAATAGTTCACATAACCTTCAAATTTTGCCACTAAATAAGTATTTGGGCCAAATATCCCACCAGTGTGAATAGAGACAATTTGAGCACTGAACTATCTATCTCTAAGAAAGTCCCATTCCCCTGGTAGGCAATGCTCCTTCCTGGGCATGAGTAACCTCCTTTTGTGGACTATATTGTCCTGACATCCCAAATACAAGGCTAAGTCTCGCATCACATCATGTTGTGAAAAGAACAGCTCAGAGGCACATCCATACGAGATTGTTGATTAGATTCTGATAATTGCAACAACCAAGTCAGCCCAATGTTCTAAAAAATGAAAACAGGAAATTTATATGCAAGGAAATACATTTACCCTTGATTGCTTATTAGACTGAGGAGATTTCTTCTTGCAAGTTCCTGTAACATAATATAGGCATCCTGCCACTCCATCTTCCAAACATAAACCCAAATGTTGAGTAGTGCATCAGCACAAATTTTCTTGTCCTCTGGAAATGAGGCTGTGTCTATGAAACATTCCCTCCCAAAATCATCCAAGCAATCAATACTGGTCTTCAGGCATCTGAAAAGCCCTTCTTCATGATAAATGGATATGGACTACCCTTGGGAAAGTTTTTTCTTTGCATTCAATTCCAAATGAGAAAACAATCAAGCATCATTAAGGCAGTGAAGGAGAGATCAAGTATTCATTCAAGATGGCATTCATGATAAAATTTATGCAAAGACATGCATGAGTCCTACATAGAAACATCAACCTTTTATTAAAGACTTCAATGAAGAAGAGATTCATAAAGGAAGATATAACAATTCTAATTGAGCATTTATTTGTAGATGTAGCCTCTAACCTTCAAGGGTAAGCCCTGTTTTATATCTCATTCATCATTATAGAGTTAATTCCAAAGCTGGGGTTTGACCTAGACAAACCCCAATCAACCCAAAAACATTTTTTCCTCTATTGTGTGTGCAAGTTACATGTTTAGCAGAAAACAAATACATATCTAGAAAGAGCTGGCTAATACATGTTAGATCCTATGAGAAGCAAGAATCAAGTCAGGATCTAATGTCGATCATAGATCACATGAAACTCCAAGCAACAAATGATCAAAGATAAAATTAGCTAAATGTAAATGAATCTTACACAAAAGAAACATAGAGACAAAGAAGAGAATTTTGAGAAGACTCTCACTGAGCTGTCACTGAACTAATGAAGGTAAGAGTATAATGTTTATTATATAGGAAAAACAATAGTATATACTTCCAATAGGTGCATTAACTCCCACCTCCATAAAAAGTGGGAGGTTTTACCTTCTACCCCATAAAAGGTGGGAGGTTTTTACTTACTTGGTAAATGTCAAAACATGTGGCATAACCTCCTTACATGAAAGCATAAAAGGACTTGTAAGAGGTGGCACATAAAACCAAAACTGGGTGAGAAACACAACTACACCATAACCCACTTAGGAAATGACAAAATAGTGGTTATGATAGGTGGCACAACAAGCAAAAAGAGGGTATGTAACTCAAGTACCCATGTGAGGTGGAGAGTTACACATGTAGCTGAAGTATATCGCCACGTGTCCTCATATTAATCACTCCTAATAACTTAAGAAACCTTAAAAAATATCTGTAGGAAAAATAAATACCCCCTAACATAAGGAAATTAAAAACCCTACACTAACACTCCCCCTTAAGCATAGCTTAGATGGGTGAAAAGATGGGTCCTGACAAATGAGGCTATGTTAGGTATCCTCGTACATAGATATCCCCCATAAAAGAAGAAGCCTCCCCATAAGAGGAATAGCCCCCCATTAATTAGAGAGAGAAAGAATGAATGAACAAGAAGCTCCTCCTAAAGTAGACACCTATTGCATCCCAAGAAAAGATCACAAATGAATGAATGAACTTTCGGTGAAGGGTTTGGTGAAGCTATCTACAGTTTACTTCAAGGTACAACAATACTTAAGATCAATGATGGCTTCCTAAATCAGCTCCTAAATGTAGTGTAAGGAAGTTAAGTAGGGGAACAACATCCTACACTGACCTTGAGAGAAGGGTAATGCAAAAACTTTTACAAATCATCACAACAATTACAAAAAATCTAGAAATAGATATAATAACATTCAAACCATAACACAATGATTTACGTGGGGAAAACCCTTTTGAGAGAAAACCCCTACACTCCAAAAGCTGCCCAATATTATTCCACAATCAAAACAGATTACAATATACTTGTAGAGCAAGCTCTTCATAGGAGTACCACTAATCAGAGATTCAGAGGTAACTCAATAGCTATAAGACTCTTACATATAACCTCTATCTCACGCACCTCATATATAGGAGACAATACAAGAAACCATTAAATGATATTACAAAACCATGGGCTAAAACCACCCAATAAGGTGTAGCCGACATTATCTCCCTTATAGATGCCCTGTGATGTGTCCCTCCCTTTTTACAACTCATTTATGTGTTCGATGTATTTTATATTTCCTATTTCAAGAGTACAAACTTTCAGAGGCCATAACTTGAGAACTGTGTGTCTTATTGACAAACCGTTTAAAGTATTGGAAATCTCACAAAGTGCTCTATTGGGCATTTTGGGGCCTCTAAAGTCCTCAAAATCAAATTTAAACCTTTCATTGGACCCCTCCAAAATGAAAAATTTAATATATTCAAAACTAGTTGTAATCTCGCAACATAACTTTACCAGAATGCTTATCTAGCCAACCAAAAGCTTCGAGGAGAATTTCGCACCATTTCTTGCTCAAATAAAAACTTACTATAAATATTAACCTCATATAAATGCAAGGTTGAGACACCATTTTTCTAACAAATCTCCCACTTGTTGAACACCTTGCAAGAGCAAAGGGAGTATCAACATAATAAATCAATTGCTAGGGCCCATGAGGCCCATAGACTTCGAGCACCATCTGAAATTCTCTATGCTCACGGCCTTAGTTAAAGAATCTATAACATTCATCAAAGTTTCTACCTTAACCAGCGTCACCCTGCCATCTTCGACCATATCTCTAGCAAAATGATACTGAACATCAATGTGCTTGGTCCTGGCATGAAATGTAGGGTTCTTAGCTAGGCAGATCACACTCTGACTGTCACAATAAACTGTCATGGCCCCTTCTTTTATTCTAATGTCTGCTTCAATAGTGGACAAAGCAAATATAGCCCGTCGCTTACTCATCCAATTAATTGCACCACCAAATAAAGTAAACACATAAGCACTGGTGGATCTTTTGCTATCAATATCACCTACCTAGTCTAAATCAACATAACCATGAATATGAATGGAAATAACGTTTCCAATTTAATTACCATGATAACACAAAGAATACTCTGAGGTGCCCTTCAAATATCTGAAGACTCTTTTGATTGCATCCCAATGAACTCTACTAGGATTAGACATATATATGGACAAAACTCTCACCGCTAGGGTAATGTCTCGTCTAATATAGACTATAGTATACATAAGACTTCCAACTTTACTTTGGTAATGCACTCTTCTCATTTCTTCCATCTCCGATGGGGATGTAGGACAATTTGCAACATATACTTTTGTTCCAACTGTAAAAGGAACACATAATGGTCTGCAATCATGTATGTTGAACCTCTGTAACACTAAACTCACATAATTACTCTGGCCTAGCCATAGCTTTCTATTCACTCTATCTCTTCTTATTTCCATCCCAAGAATGTGTTTTTTCTAAACCAAGATATTTCATTTCAAATTTAGCAGCGAGCTGAGACTTTAGTGTCAAAATCATACCTTTCCCTTTACCAATGAATAACATATCATCAATATACAATGCAATGGACAGGAAATGATCACCGTCAGTTTTATAATAAACACAGTGACTTGATTTAGAATGCTCAAATCCCAAACCGAACACATATTTATCAAATTTCTAATACCACATCATAGGACTCTGTTTGAGGCCATACAAGGATTTCTTTAATTTACAGACCAAATTACTTTTACCTTTCACCACATAGTGCTATGGTTGTGTCATATAAATATCCTCCTCCAAATCACCATGAAGGAAAGCATTTTTCACATCCATTTGTTCAACCTCGAAATCACAACCAATAACAATAGAAAGCAAAAATCTAATGGATATCATTTTGGCCACAAGAGAAAATATCTCACCATAATCAATATCCTCAACCTGAGAGTAGCCTTTTTCAACTAGCCTTATTTTATACTTCTCAATGCTTCCATCTGAGCCAATCTTATTCTTGAACACCCATTTGCAACCAACAAGATTTCATCCTTTAGGAAATGTACAAGATCCCATATATCATTCCTTTTCAAAGCTTCCATTTCTTCTTCCATAGTAATCTTCTAGGATTCTGCATAATTCATACCTAATGCCTCGTCTATAGATTTGGTTCATCCACTTTAGTATTCAAAGCGAGAATACATCTACAATCATTAGGTGAATATCTTTCAGGTGGTTTTCTATGTCTTGTAGACCTTCGAACAAGATGAGTTGGAGGTTCTTCCTCCTCTTCTAAAGATTCAAAGCTAGACAATCTCTCCTCAACTTCTTGCCTATCTAGGGGTCTTAATTTAACTCTTTCAAGTGTAGAAGGAAATTGAATTACGTCTTTCTTTTTATTTTGTTATGATTGCAATGTAATAGAAGGAGACTTTATTTATCCAAAAATAACACTTCTACTATGAATTATCTTTTGTGCAGCAGGGTCCCAAAGTTTCTATCCTTTCACACCATAACTATACTCGATGAAGATACATTTTAGAGTCTTGTTCTCCAATTTTGTTCACTTCTCCTTTAGCACATGTGCATATGTCTCACAGTCAAAAACTCTAAGATGTCTCAATGAAGGCTTGTGACCTGACCATGCTTCCATAGGCATTTTATCAACAAGGGCTGATGTAGGAGACTTGTTAATCAGGTAGCACGCAGTGGCAATAGCTTCTGCCCAAAACTTGTGTTCTAGACTGGTACTACTCAACATTCTCATGGCCTTCTCCATCAGTGTCCTATTCATTCTTTCTACAACTCCATTCTGTTGTGGAGATAACGGGGTTGTCTTCTATTTGTTAATGCCATAGTCTTTACATAATCTATTGAAATCATTAGAGAAAAATTCACCACCATTATCAGTCTTCAAACTCTTTAATTTTATTTCCAGTCCGCAACTTAACCATTGCTTTAAATTCCTTAAATTGACTGAAAACTTCTTATTTACTCTTTAAAAGATATACCTATGTCCTTCTACAAAATCATCAATAAATGAAACGTAATATGTGGATTTTCCAATCGAAGGAACATCTACAGGACCAAACACATCATAATGAATAAGATCCAAAACACCACAAGTTTTACAATCATTCAAACCTTCAACAAGGTTTTTATTTTTCAAGGTCCTTTGACCATTTTCTCCAATGTGGCCAATCCTCTAGTGCCATAGCATAGTCTTTTCTGCAAGTAACTTTGCTTCAAAAGAAAGAGAACCCTTAGAGACCCAAAATCCATTTCCATCTGCTAAAGGTGAAACCTTCAAATCTTCCACAAATTTACTTATTATCAAAGTGCTATTACACTCAACAATGTATGCATCTAGCTTATACAAAGTGTCAAACTTGACACCTCTAGCAATTACCATAGCACCCTTAATCATCCTACGTCATTCTTCAAAAAAGACTACATGCACATCTACATCTATCAGTTTTCTCACAAATAACAAATTTCATTTTAAACCAGGGATACGCAACACACCATTAATCCTTTTTACTCTACCACCAAAAAACTTGATTCTAACTTTACCTCAACCAACAATGTCTAAATGTGAATCATCATCCAAGTACACCTTACCTCCATTAAATTCTTCATATTTAGAAAATCAATCTTTATTGGTAGTCATATGAAAAGATGCACCTGAGTCAATTAACCAGACATCACTACCTGCATGAGTCGCTAAAGCTACAATAAATACATCACCATCTTCCTTCTTAGACTTAGAATGAGAATTGATCTTCTTCTTTTTCTTCTTCTTTTCTTCTTTGTAGTCTTTATGAATGTGACCAGATTTACCACAATTCCAGCAAATGACTTAGGACTTTCCAAGAGATTTCAATCTCCCTCTCGATTTAGACTTATCACACTTCTTATTCTTCTTGCCTTTCTCCTTAGGTCTTCCACAAATAGTTAGGGCTCCCTTCAAACTGTGGAATACCTTCCTTCACATCTCTTCACCAAGTAGGGCACCCACAACATCTTCAGACTTCAAAACAATAGAAGTACTATTGATAGCCATAACAAGAGAATCCCACGAATCAGGCAAAGAACAAAGCAAGATCTAGTGTTTATCCTCTTCGTTCATCTTAACACCAACATATACTAATTGACCAACCAACATATTGAATGCTTCCAGGTGGAGTGCAACTCATCCACCCTATTCCATCTTCAAGGAATATAATTTCTTCCTCAAGAATATTTGATTTAATAAAGATTTCACTTGAAAAATTTCACCTAGCTTAGTCCATAGCTTTTTTGCAATGTTTCCTTCATGGACATTGATCAGAACAGAGTCTGCCAAGCACTGTCTGATTAAACCCTTGGCTTTTTGGTCCATAATATCATACTGAGCTGACGCAGTAGGATCTAATGGTCTTTGGACATTTGCATGAACAACATTCCATAGATCTTGATTTATTAGGATATATTCCATCTTCAGCATCCACATCTCAAAATTTGTTCCATTAAATTCCTCCACCTCTATTTTCCCTGAAGAACGTGCCATCTAAAAATTCCTACAACAAGATCACAAAGTGTCTACTACAAAATCTCCCACTCAAATCTGGATCATTTCAAAAAACCCAACAACTCACAACTAAAACCAAAGGTGATCAAGCTCTGATACTACTTGTAAGGAAGTTAAGTAGCCAAACAACTTCCTACACTAACCTTGAGAGGATGGTAATGCAAAAAAATTTACAGATCGTCACAACAGTTATAGAAAAAAGAAATAGATATAATAACATTCAAACCATAACACAGTGATTTACATGGGAAAACCCTTTCGGAAGAAAAACCCCACACTCCAAAAGTCACCCAATATATTATTTTGCAATCAAAACAGATTACAATATACTTGCAGAGCAAGCTCTTTGTAGGAGTACAACTAATCATATATTTAGAGGTAACTTAATAGCTATAAAACTCTTGCACATAACCTCTATGTCACACACCTCATATATAGGAGATACAATACAAGAAACAGTCAAATAGTATTACAAAACCATGGACTAAAACCATCCAATAAGGTGTAGCTGACCGTATCTCCCTTCTAGATTCCCTATGATGTGTCCCTCCCTTTTTACAGCTCATTTATGTGTCTGATGTATTTTATATTTCTTATTTCAGGAGTTCAAACTTTCAGAGGCCATAACTTGAGAATCGTGTGTCCTATTGACGAATTGTTTGAAGCACCAGAAAGCTCGTGAAGTGCTTTATTGCCTCATAAACCACTATACCATTTATGTCCACTTTTCAGGTCATTTTGAGGCCTCTAAAGTCCTCAAAATAAAATTTAAACCTTTCATTGGACCCCTCCAAAATGGAAAATTTAATCTTCAAAACTAGTTATGATCTTGCAATGTAACTTTACCAGAATGCTTATCTAGCTAACCAAAAGACTTGGAGAGAATTTCTCACAATTTATGCTCAAATGAAAACATACTACAAATAGTAACCTTATGTAAATTCAAGGTTGAGATACCATTTTCCCAACATGTAGTGCATATGTATCTCAATGTGTTTCTTCCTCTAGTGATGAACTAGATATCTTGAGATCAATATAGCACTTTGATTATCACAGAATATGATGGTAGGATTTCTTATTAGAATACAAAACTCAGTGAGAATATTCTAAAGCCAAATAGCCTTAATGGTTGCAATGAGTACCCCTTGAATACTCATCCTTTGTTAGTGAAAGAGCAATTGCAAACTGCTTCTTGCTCGACCAACAAACTAGACCAAAACCAGATGGGGAGAGGTTCTCACAAGAGAGTTACACCTTATCAAAAGGCATGTAAAGATTTTTTTAGTGGGCTTCCAACACTCTTCACTTGTCCTTCTAACAACCTAAGAAATCAAACTCCCTTGGAGTGCTCCCTATCAAGTTGTTTTCTGTAGTTACTCTCAAGCATGACTAGGATCCACTAGAGTAAATCCAACCATTAGATCATCCAACCTCCGACATATACTTGTAGGGGTCTTAGGGGGTGTATTATAGGTGTTTCAACTCCAATCAAATGGTTCTTCAATTGGATTTTCACCATTTTCCCATCGCTCCCTCTTCTTCCTATTTTCTAGGCCTAGTAGCCCTTGAGCCCCAATTAGCCCTACCTTGCGGGTTTTTGGAAAATGCTCAGAAAAATTTAAAATAACCTACCAATAAATTTGGTTATCTAAATAACCTTTTTGACAAACTTTTGGATCCACTAGGGTAGGCTTTATGTTTTGTCAGTACTAGTACGGATCCCAAAAATGGCACTTTTAAGGGTTTAGGGGTTATTAGTCTTCTTCAATGGGGTTTGTTACTCTATCCACCCTGTCACACCTCCACCTCTTCACTGAAAGTATTCCATACATCACTCTTTCATTCCAAACACTTGGAACATTCACAACTTCTCATCCCTGCAAGTAAAGACAAAATTAACAATCATTTTCCTAGTCGGGCTATGATAGAGCTCGCCCAGGAAATGATAGCAAGTTGATCCCCAACAACTTCTAGGCCATTACAAAGCATATATACACTATAAAATGGTTCCATGACTTGAATCCCAGGGTTCTTTGTGAAAAACTCAAGGGATTTCAAGTTGGAACCATGACTAGGCTCTTAAACCCTTGCTCAGACCAAGAGCAATACAATAAGAGACAATTTATAAACACACCTCAAACTTGCACAAAGAGAAGATAAAAAAACTTCCAGAGAAATACAATATCAACCACTAAAACTTCATGGAATCACAGTAGCAAGATCAATCCATTGTGTACGGACTGTTGCTACTAAAATGACAAAAGAATAAGGCAAAATCTGGAAATTGTCTTCAAAATCTAGTCAAACTTGCTCAAGGATATTCCAACCCATGTACAATCATTCAAGGAGAATTTTGTATTCCTTTTTTGTCATAAAAAACTCTTCATCAGTTTTCTAACCACTAATTTTCTCAAAAATGCAAAGTTGTTCAAAAACTTGCAAAAAGTTGTCAAGCAACAATGACAACTTTTGCTCAAATGTGCATTTTTGCCTTTTATGCATTTCTACTCATCCTAAACCTCCTAGGATGACTCCATAACATCAAAATGACATGAGTAAATTCCTAATGAGGCTTTAAAATATGTTTTACATTATAATGCAAATTTATGCCATTTTAGGCTTACAAGGGTTCATTGGCCAAATTTGTGAAAACAAACAACCTTGGTGACAATCACCCTTCTAATGACTATAAAACACACATGTGGACCTCTATTTATTCCATTATTCAAACACTAATCCAAAATAAGGACTATCACACCAAAATTAGGAACATGCATCAACAAAATGGTTAAAAGCTAGGTGCTCGTGCACTCTACTCTCCCAATGAGAAAGAAGTCAAGTGACTCCTTTAGGAAACAAAGAGAGGGGAATGCCAAGATTAGAAAAGTATGCTTCAAGTACCCAAGTAGCCTTAGATGCTGGAAGTTGCTTCCATTTGATCAAATGTTCCATGTGGGTAGTGTGCCTTGTCTTCTTGAGAATTCTAGAATCCAATACTTTCTTGGGTTGTAGCATGGTTGCAGGTGGTAGGGGCAGGTCTGAAAGTGCTTGAGAGACCTTTGAGACTCTACTACATTCCTCTGGAAGTGTGCCCTTATACTGCACCAAGTCTATTACATCAAATATAGGAGATAAAGCCATGTCTCTGGGTAGGTCAAGTTTGTAGGCATTGTTTTCATACTTAGCCAAGACCTTACAAGGTCTAATCCTCCTCATCTGAAGTTTAGTAGGGACACCTTTTTGAATCCTTTCTTTGTTCAAATGAACCATGACCAAGTCCCCAATAGAAAATTGTATATCCTTTCTCTTTTCATCCACTTTATCTTTGATCCTTTGAGAGGTGTCTAGTAATGCTTTCCTAACCTGTTCATGAATCTCTTGCATGGATTGAGCCAGGTCCCATAGCATGTACACTCTATTGTCCCATATTCCCAATATCTCTGAGCTCCAAAACACCTTTGGGATGAAGGCCATAAACTAACTGAAAAGGGCTCTTACCGGTTGATCTATTCACACTATCATTGTAGGCAAACTCAGCTTGATGGGTGATCTGATCCCAAGCTTGTCCATACTCCTTTGTCAAAAACCAAAGAATTTTTCCAAGTGTTCTATTTACCACCTAAATTTGGGCATCTGTTTGGGGATTGTAGGTTAAATTGAAAGACTATTTAGTAGCCAATCTTTGCCATAAAGTCTTCCAAAAATGACCATTAAATTTTGCATCTCTATCTAGTACTATATTGATAGGTAAGCCATGAATCCCAATGACTTCTTTGAAAAACAAATCAGCAATATGACTAGCATCATGAGTCACCTTACATGGAATAAAATGGCCCATTTCACTAAGTATGTCTACCACAACATAGATACTATCAAATCCTGATTTGGTCTTGGGAAATCCAACACCAAAATCCATACTTACACACTCCCATGGCCGGTTTGGGATAGGTAAAGGCTGATAGAGACCAGCATTAGCATAAGTACCCTTGGCTCTTTGACAAACCACACATTGCTCCACATATTTTTTGATATCCCTTTGCATCTTTGGCCAATAGTAGAATCTGTGGACAAGCTCCAAAGTCTTGTTCAATCCAAAATTTCCACTTAAGCAATCATTATGCTTCTCTTGCATCAAATTTTCTCTCATGGACCATTTAGGTACACAGAGTTGTCCTCCTTTTAACAAAAGACCATCTTGTAAGGTAAAATCTGCATATTCACCATGAAAATGATTTCTAAACTCTTGACAAACCTTGTAGATGGTGGCAAAGTCTTCATCATCTTGGTATAACCCCTTGAAACTATCCACTCCAATTCTCTTGAGCTGCACTTCTTGAACTATTAGCAACCTTCTACTTAATGCATCAACAACTCTATTACATTGACCTTTCTTATGTTTAATGGTAAAATTATATGACTGCAAATACTCTACCCATTTGATATACCTATGATTCAACTTTTCTTGTGAATTGAGGAAGCTAAGAGTTTGGTTGTTAGTATAAACCACAAATTATTTAGGCAGAAAATAATGCCTTCATTTCCTAAGTGATTGAACAAGTGCATATAACTCCAAATCATAAGAAGAATACCTTTTGTTGGCATCATTGAGCTTCTCATTGAAAAATGCAATTAGTCTATTATCTTGACTTAAGACTGTTCCAATTGCTATGTTGCTTGCATCACATTCAATGGTGAAGAGCTTGTCAAAGATTGGAAGAACTAGTACTGGTTGACTAGCCACCTTTTTCTTTAAGAGATCAAATCCTCTTTGTGCTTCTTTTGTCCATTGAAACTTAGTCTTCACTCCTCCTTTGATTGTGTCAAGCATAGGTGCACATATCTCATTGAACCCTCTAATGAACTTCCTATAAAATTGTGCCAAGCCATGAAAACTCCTTACTTCACTTGTTGTCTTAGGTGTAGGCCAACTAATTATGGATTCTACCTTAGAGGTATCCATCTTCAAATCACCACTTGAGATTACAAACCCAAGATATATCAACTCCAGTTTCATGAACTCACATTTCTCCAATTGATAGTTAGTTGCTCATCACATAATTTCTTCAATACAATCTCTATATGCTTAAGATGTTCATCTTTAAACTTTCTAAAAATCAAGATGTCATCTAAGTAAACAACAACAAATTTACCAATATAATCCTTGAGTACTTTATTCATGAATCTCATGAATGTGCTAGGGGTATTTGTGAGTTCAAATGCAATAACAAGCCATTCATAAAATCCTTCTGTGGTTTTGAATGTTTGCTTCCATTCATCTCCCTCCTTGATTCTGATTTGGTGGTAACCACTCTTGAGGTCTATCTTGGTGAAGTACTCAGCATCTCCTAAACAATCCATCAAATCTTCAATTCTTGGAATGGGTTCTCAATACTTGATTGTAATCTGGTTGATAGCTCTAGAATCAGTGCAAAGTCTCCAAGTACCTCCCTTCTTTGGGGCCAAAATGGTGGGAACTGCACATGGTTTGATGATCTTCCTTATCAAACCATTGTCCAAGAGTTCTTGTATTTTCTTAGCTACATCTTTATTTTGCTCTGGTGTCATTTTATAAGCTGCCTTATTAGATAATGAGGCTCCGGGTATGAAGTCAATTTGGTGACTTATGGCACATTGAGGAGGCAAGGTTGCAGGTGCTCCATCACTGAAACTGTCCTTAAACTGATTTAGAATCTACTGCACTTCATTGGGGATGCATATTTTCTTATCCTTCCTTTCTTCTTTTGGTTTCACTAAAAGTGCAAACCCCACTCCTTCTCCTTCCTTGGGAGTGTTAATGCACTCCTTCTCACCAACTAGCAACACAGTGGGACCTTTTGATCTGCCCTCTTCTTGGTCTCCTATGGACTGAATTTTATAGGTGATCCCATCTTTTTGAAAAGTATAGGCATTTGTTTACCCATGGTGTATTTATTTCCGGTCAAATTGCCAAGGCCTACCTAGGAGTAGGTGGCAAGCATCCATTGGCAAGATGTCACACAAGATTTTATCCTTGTAGCCTCCTATAGTGAACTCCACCCAAGTTTGTTTATTCACTAGAACATGTTGCCCCTTGTTTATCTAAGTAACCCTATAAGGATCACTATGTGGGATTATTTGTAGGTTGAGCTTACTTACTGCTTCTTCTAATACTATGTTATCAGTGGAACCTGGATTCACCACCACTATGCACACTTTACCCATAATCTTTCACTTTATCCTAAATAAGGATCTTCTTTGGCTAGGTTCCTTCTAAACCGATTCTTTGATCAAGACTCTTCTCACCATGAGATTCTCTCCATCCTCAAAATCTAAACTCACTTCTAATGCCTTCATATTTGTTGCATCTTCTTGAATATAAAAAACTCTCCTCTCACCTCCTTGGGATGAAGAAGACTTCTCAGGACATCTATAGGCCGGGAGTCCAAGTTGATGGCAATTGTAGCACTTCATTATGGCAAAATAGGACCCTCTTCCTGATCCACTAGACCTTCATCTACTAGAGTTTCTAGATCCCCTTTCTCTATAGCTACTCTTGCTATTGGAATCCACACTCTGCTCTACCAGCTTATATACCTGTTGGGATCTTTGCTCTACACTTTTTCCACCATAGCTACCTCTATGACCTATTCCATCTCTTCCCCTACCTCTAACTCTGTTGCTTTGCAATTTTTTCTTTTTACTCTTATATTCCACCTTGAGTGCCAATTGATAGCACTTATGAACAGTAGTTGGACACAACAAACTCAACTCTTCTTGTATATTCCATCTTAAGCAATTCAAGTACCTGGCTACCTTAATTCTTTCATCTTCCACCACCTTAGATCTTAGACACAAGTTCTGAAATTCCTCAGTGTATTTGCTCCAATCTAGTTCTCTTTGTCTCAAGTTTTGTCTCCTCTGGTGTAATTCAATTGCATAGTCTTCAGGGATATATGCTTCTTTCACCTTGGCTAGCATTCCTTTCCAAGTGGCTATTGGGTTCTTACCCTCCTTTTGTCTCTCCTCTTGGATGAACTTCCACCAAGTCAAGGTTGCTCCTCTCAATCTATATTTGGCTACCTTCACCTTTTGTGCTTCACTAATCCCATCACATTCAAAGTGATTCTCCAATCCTTCAATCCTTTCCATGACTACTTCTGGTTTCATTTTTCCACAAAAAAGTGGCATTCCTTCTAGGGACTTCCCTCCTAAGGCTTTGATGGCTCTAAGGAAAGGTTCTTCAAGTAGTATAAGATTCGGTTCAAGTGTGCCATCCTCTTCTACTACTTCTTTACCCTTCCCTTCTTTGATTTTAATTGTCACCTTCTCAGTCTTGTCTTCAACTATGTCTAGTTTTCTCTCCAACTGTTGTAGTCTTACCCGGAGGAGTCTATTCTTTTCCTCTTGATCTTCTACCTTCTTGGCTAACTCTGCATTAGTCACCATCCTGAGGCTATTTTTGCCTACTGACTCAGTCTCTAACATGAACTGGCTTCTTCCCAAATCTTAGCTTGCTTTGATACCACTTTGATGGGGAGAGGTTCTCACAAGAGAGTTACACCTTATCAACATGCATGTAAAGATTTTTTAGTGGGCTTCCAACACTCTTCACTTGTCCTTCTAACAATTCAAGCAATCAAACTCCCTTGGAGTGCTCCCTATCAAGTTGTTTTCAACAATTACTCTCAAGCATGACTAGGATTCACTAGAGTAAATCCAACCATTAGATCATCCAACCTCCAACATATACTTGCAGGAGTCCTAGGGGTTGTCTTATAGGTGTTTCAACTCCAATCAAATGGTTATTCAATTGGCTTTTCACCATTTTCCCATCACTCCCTCTTCTTCCTATTTTCTAGGCCTAGTAACCCTAGAGCCCCAATTAGCCCTACCTTGCCGGTTTTTGGGCAAATGCACAGAAAAATTTCAAAGAACCTACCAATACCTTTGTTTATCTAAATACCCTTTTGGAAAAACTTTTGGATCCACTAGGGTAGGCTGTCTGGTCTATCCGTACTGGTATGGATCCCAAAAATGGCACTTTTGAGGGTTTAGGGGTTAATAGTCTTCTTCAATGGGGTTTGTTTCTCTCTCCACCCTATCACACCTCCACCTCTTAACCGAGACTCTGTCATACATCACTTTTTCATTCCAAACACTTGGAACATTCACAACTACTCATCCCTGCAAGTAAAGACAAAATTAACAATCATTTTCCTAGTCAGGCTATGACAGAGCTTGCTTAGGAAATGATAGCAAGTTGCTCTCCAACAACTTCCAGGCCATTAAAAAACATATATACACTATACAAGGGTTCCACAAGTTGAATCCCAAGGGTCATTAGGCAAAAATCAAGGGATTTCAAGTTGGAACCATGACTGGGCTCTTAAACCCTTGCTCAGATCAAGAGCAATACAATAAGAGACAATTTATAAACACACCTCAAACCTGCACAAAGAGAAGATATAAAATCTTCTAGAGCACAAACCTATCCCTCTATCTCTATCTCCCTCTACCACTATATCTCTCCCTCTATCTATATATCACTTCCTATCTCTATCTTTATCTTTCTATGTCTTCATCTCTCTCCAACTATTTATATTTCTCCTCCATATCTATATATTCCTCTCCCCTCTCTATCTGTCGATTTCATATCTCTGTCCTTCTCTCCATTTTCCTCTCCCCAATCTCCATCTTGATCTTCGACTCCATCTATATCTCCATCTTCTTCTCTATCTATATATCTATCTCTTTACCCATCTCTCTCACACTCTTACCCTTCTATATATACCTCTTTCTAGCCCCATCTCAAGCTCTCTTGCATGCTTACCCTATTGCAAACATAAGATGAGCTTGTTTCTAATAAAAATTGATTATCTTCTCAATTCAAAGGTTTCATTTGAGTTATGATTGAGTCCTTGTAAGTGGATGCATAGTTTGTTTTAAGCTATCACCTCTCAATTAAGTCCTTTGTCGCACAAACAACATCATGACCACAAATTGACCTCATGAACTACACAAATATATCCAAAAAATAGACCAAATTTTCCCCAATTAACCTTCCACACCTCTTCAGCATACCCATTGCACACCAAAGTGCAATTGGTAGTTTATATTATTTTATTAAAATAAGAGTTGTAGTCAAATTACATAAATATAATTGTTATTTTTTATCTTAAAAATATATATATTTTTTAATTATATTTTATTATGTTCTTTATTATTTAATTGTTTTAATATTTGGTAGGGACTACGACTACAGTACAAACCTTGTTTTTATTAGACGTCATTTTCGTTGTCCAATCAGTCTAGGGTAATTGCATTTGAAGTTAAATCCAAGTGACTTTGTTTAATCTCAATTAGTTATATATAATAAGAAAAATGACATATTTTTATCAATTAAAATATAACTTTTCGAGTGAATGTCAATATTTAATAGAAAAATTTGCAACGGCATGGAATTTAAGCTACAGAAGATTGCCTTCTGGATTGCAAAAAGTTTCACCTAAACTTGCTTTATCTAGAAATTCCAGCTGCTCAAGTTTTCCAATTGATACCAGAAGCTCTTTCAGGCCTGGTAATGCTAATAATCTAAACATCCTTAGAAAACTCATATTTCCGATATTATATGGCAACTTTTCAACCAGATGGCAGTTGGTTAAAGACCAGCTCTGAGAAGAGGGCATGTGACACATTGCAAGGGGCAATTCCTCCAAGTCGCTGCAGTGGTCCAAGTTAAACTCTTGCAGGTTGGTGTCATTGAATGTGGACATTTTAACAAATCCTTCGCATAAGCTTAGAGAAAGTTTGTCTAAGTTTTGGATAACTTTGCCCTGTTTGGGAATAGTGGGTGCAACCAACCTCTCCAAGAGAACACTTCTGAGTTGAGTGAGTGAAGATAAGGCATCTAGACCTTTTATTGTGGACCTCTCTGAACCCAAATTACATACTATCAAAATTTTGAGTTTTTTCATAGTTTTCAGAAATGGAGGAAGAAAATATTCGCTTGCAGAAAAGTGTAACACTAGAGCCTCTGTTTTCGAAAGATTCATCTCATACCAGTCATTCTCAGCCATAGAACCTGCATAAGGCAAATCACATATGCAATTGAATTAGAACATAAGAAATCTTAATATTTGTTAATAGTTCACATAGCCTGCAAATTTTGTCACTAAATAAGTATTTGGGCGAAATATCCCACCTGTGTGAATAGACACAATTTGAGCATTGACCTGTCTATCTCTAAGCAACTCCCATTCTTCTGATAGGCAATGCTCCTTCCTGGGCATGAGTAACCTCTTTCTGTGGACAATACTGTCCTGGCATCCCAAATACAAGGCTAAGTCTCGCATCACATCATGCTGCGAAAAGGACAGCTCAGGGGCACATCTATACGAGATTGTTGCTTGAGTTCTGATAATTGCAACAACCAAGTCAGTCCAATGTTTGAAAAAATGAGAACATGGAAATTTATATGCAAGGAAAGACATTTACCCTTGATTGTTTGATAGATTCAGAAGATTTCTTCTTGCAAGTCCCAGTAACATAATATAGGCATCCTGCCACTCCATCTTCCGAACATAAACCCAAATGTCTAGCAGTGCATCAGCACAAATTTTCTTTTCCTCTGGAAATAACCCCAAATCTAAGAAACATTACCTCCCAACATCATCCAAGCAATCAATACTGGTTTCCAAGCATCTAAAAACCCCTTCGCTGTGATATGAGGATAGTGATTCTCCCAGGGAAAGTATTTTCTTTGCATTCTCCCAGGCCACATGCGGTTCCCCGTACAAAGAACTTCCTACTACTTTAAGAGCAAGAGGTAAACCCTTGCATTCTTCTTGCACCTGTCAATCACAACAGTGATATTTTTATTAATTATATTATGCAATTTGAATTATAACTTTGTAGATTGAGTACTTTCAACTTCAGAGTACTTTAAGCACCAGAACAATGAGAACACCCAATAATTGCAATATACCAAAGCAAAACCCCAAATGAACTTATCATTTCCTTTCACTTGTGTTCTTCTTATTTGATTTGATAAGAAGCTTTGGGTTTATTCATATTTGGTAAGAAAATACTATACCTCAATGACTAGATTTGCATCTGTCGTACTTGGAATTGATGTCTGTCCAAATGCTGACAAGCAGAAAAGTGATAGAGCATCCTCTTTGTTCAACAATGGCAATTGATATAGCCGAGTATAGGGGTTTCTGGGGATGATAGAACCGTCTCTGGTTGTGACAAGGGTTTTGTACTCGCGAGCCTCAAATAGTAATTTCTCCAAATTAGCTCTGGACCAAACATCATCTAACACCACCAGCGTTGGCTTGGATTGCTTTAAAAGCCGTTGTTGAAGCTGTATATGTGCATCTTCCACATTCTGAAACTCAGGTACATTCCTCCTAAAGATCTTCTCCCATATTGTCTCTAAAATTCCCTTCAGATTTGGGGATTGTGAAACAATGATGAAAACTATATTTCTGAAACAACCTGATGTCCACAAAAACAATTGTGTTATTAGTAAGCTGCAAAAGAACAACAAAATCCTTAAGCTAGGAAAACCATCAAAAAAATGATGGATTAAAAATGTCACCTTTGATATTGGGATCATCACATAAAGTCAATGCCAAACTCGTTTTTCCACCACCACCCATACAATGCACACCAACAATGGAGGCGTCGCTCTGGAACAAAAGCTCCTTCAAATCCCCTATGGACTTCCCCAACCTAACATAAAACATAGATTTCACAGGCAAAGTATTATGAAAAGAATATTGGTATGCCTCTCCCTTTCCAGTTCTAGAGCACACCGCCTTGAAATTGAAGATATCCATTTTCTATTGCTCAAACGAAATTGTTATATAGATTTCACAAACTGTCTGCCTTTAGTGTTTCTACCTTGTATGCCCTAAGTATACCCGATTCTTCTCAAACCAATGCTAAATATGTGGTTTTTACTCTATGTTTTGACTTCTTGACCTTTGCCCAGTCCAAAAGGATTGCACTGGGGCATTAGGCATCATAGTCCAATCCAAATAGGCCCAAATACAAACCCTCTAACCCTTGGAAAATGTTGATGGAGAAACAAAAATTGATGTCGGTCTTTTTTGTAATTTTCAACACATGTTTCATTAAGATAGGTATAAAAACAATCCTTATGCCCTCATTTGAAATAACTCTCAATTACAATTCCTCAAGAATAATTCAATTCCAATCAAGCAAACAATCAAGCATCATTAAGGCAATGAAGGAGAGGTCAAGTATTCAAACTTTTAAGCTTTCAAGACGACATCCATGATCAAATTTATGTGAAGACATGCATGAGCCCTAAACAGCAATATCGACCTTTATATGAATACTTCGAGGAAAAGGAGATCTATAAAGGAAGGTATTATGATTCAAATTGAGCATTTATTTCTAGATCTAACCTTTAACCTGCAAGGGTAAGCCCTCTTTTCTATTTCATTCATCATTATAGAGTTAGTTCCAAATCCAAGGTTTGACCTAGACAAATCCCTATCAACCCAACAACATATTTTCCTCTCTTATGTACATGCAAGTTGCAAGTTCATCAGAGAACAAATACAAATCCAAAAAGTGTAGACTAAGACAAAAAGAACTAGAGTTTGAAGAAGTGAAAAACCCTTGACAATGGCAATCATTCATTGAATAGTGTTAAAAAAAAATTTGAAACTTTAGGAGAATATTAAGAGTAACTTTCTGATCCTAAATCTATTATCAATATCTGCATCTAACACCTATAGTACTAAGTCACCTAGCCCCATAGTTAATTATTGACCATTTTGGGCTCAAATTTAGGCATTGGTTCATCTCTGACTCTTATTTCCAAATCTATAATCAATGTCTACATATTTGATATGTACCTATATCATCTCCTTCCCTTGAGTTGAAATGTATGTACCTATATCATCTCCTTCCTCTAAGCCTTCTTCTCTTTCTCCATCTTCTTTTTCTTCTTCATCCTCTTCTTAATGTTATTTCTCCTCCTCTTCCTTTTCTTCTTTATTTTGTTCTTCCTCTTTTGTCTTATATTGATTTCCATCCTCTTGTTCTTATTCTTCATCTTTAGGATCTCATATAACTAAAAAATCTTGTTCTAGTTTCTCCAGAAAATAAATATATTGTCTAACTTCACCTCTTGCACACAAGTAAAAATATAATTTCCATGCTAGAGATTTACCATGAGCTATTATATATATTTGTACCACCATTGTAATGCATATCAATTTTTGTCAAAATTAGGAACTTCCAATGAAACTAGGGTTTAAGAAAAAATACACTCAATAGATAACCTTTCTATCAAATTCAATTAACCCATCTTTGATATGACCAATACACAATGTGGCTGGCTTCAAATTTTAAAATAAAATTAATAGACCCAAGATGATTTTTGATGAGCTTTTCAAAAATGTATAAAATTATAAAAAAAAATCCTTGATTTATAATCTAGAAGGTAAACTTATGAAAAATCATAAAATTACAATAACTCACAACATATTTATGATAGAGACTAGTTTTTGGACTATAGCTTCCCTATATGATCCCCAAACATCAATGAAAAATTATAATAAATTAAAAGACTAGGTTTCTGTGCACCTTTGCCAAAATCATAGCTCTAATACCACTTGTTATGAACTAACTTGCATAAGAGAATATAATATGAAATATGCTACAAATACTTGATAATAATATGCCACATGGCAGGGGTCTGACAATAGTCTTCAACAAGAATGCAATACTTAGTATAATGATAATAACCAACCTTTTCCTCTTATATATATCATAATTATGTCAATGAAATCACTCTGGTTGACTTAGATATTAGTATATATTCTTTAGGATTACATAAATAATTAAATAAAAATATAATAATGATAATATAACTTAATTAAGAGTTAAGGTAGGCACAAGCTGACTATTGTTAATACAATACACACTATAGGGTTAGGGACATATCAATTTTAGATTAAATCTACAGAAAAAATTATACCCTTATATTATGAATTAGGAACAAATTTTCCTTAATCTAAGCATGGTTTGCAGATTGCATGTTAACTTAAGTAAAAATGATTTATTTTAGTGGCATTAGAACCACGTTATACTGAGCATATTTTAATGTTGTGAGTTGATACCTTTGAATCCACCAAGCTAGGTTGTTTAGCTACTTATAGAGATCCTTGGAATGGAGGATAGACCCCCGGTGTAGTGTAAATACACCAAATCCTCTTCCTAATTGTCAATTGGCAAAATTAACCCTATGAGGTTGAGGATGGACCTCTGATGTAATATGAGATACATCGAATCCCCTTCCCAGTTCCCCATTGGTGTACTATGTAGTGCACTAATATTCCTTTCCTATTTGAGATGCATTGTAGGTGGTTTTTAGTTAGCCCTTGTGTATGAGCTAATCACTATTATACTATTGATGTGTGTATAAGCCACTCACTATGTATTTTTTATGTATGTTGGAGCTAGTCACTATATAATGTGATGTATGTTAGAACTACTCACTGTATATATGTGATGTATGTTAGAGCTAGTCTCCAAGTGTGCATATTTGATGTATTCTCAAGTCAATCATAATGAGAATTTAAAGATTATGAAATGATATGACCTCTATGTATTTATTAAATTTGTACACTACTAATTAATAATGTTTAGTATGGCACCAACACTTGATAAAAAATAATTATCATTATGGTATGATTAGACTAAATTTAATAGCTTATGCTTAATGAATATTCATGGTTTAAAGTGATATTAGAGATCTCATATATAAGAGGAGAGAATGAAGTCTCTTTAATATTAATGTGCAAATTATGAAGCATTTGATTTCTCAAGGAGATATCATGTAGGTAGGATCATCATGAATGAACCCATCAAGGTTTAGGTCTAGGTCTAGTGATGACCCTAATCTTGAGAGTTTGCCACTTCCACGCATAAGCATAAAAATCACGATGTTGAGTTGACAATACCAAGGTGAATGGAAAAGTTATGATGTCAACACTTCTAAGCTAAAGGGAGAAAACTTGGTTGATTGAATTGATAATTGTTGCTAATCGAATTAAGAAATATTATGAGTGAAATAAGAATTTTACATAGAGTCCAAAAGGCTCGAAAACTATGAGAAGAGTATATATTGAATTTGAATAAGCAAGGGGTTTCCTTCCAAATACGTGTCAATTTGCTGCATTCACTATTCATAATATTTAATCACAGTAATAGATTTGGCCGCATTGTTGCTTTGTTGTACAATTTTTTGAATTCACTCATTGCTCAGTCAAGAAAGTCATTTACCTTTTTCAATTTATTACGTGATGGAAAGTATTTATTGTTCATTTTAATAGATGAAACATTGTTTCCACCATGAACGATTGTTTCTAAGGTACCATAATGTTTATGTGTGTTGGGAAAGGATTGATAATTTTTATTCCTTTTTTACATCATTTTCTTTGAACTTGTTTCGTTTTTTCTTACATTTTCGTTAGATTATTTCTTTTTTCCTATGTTTTTTTCTCACATTGTCCTTAAATTATTTCCTTTTCCCTACATTTTCCCTTCTTACGTGACGTTTTTATAATTTTGGTAATTAATTATTTTTTAATATATTTTTTTAACTTAAAAAACTTTAACATATATGTTCTTCAAGGTTGTCTAATACCTTTTTGTTTTATATACAATTATTTTATTAAAAATAAATAAATTTCTATATTCAATTTTTTTAATGTTTAATTTATATTTTTTTTGTATTTGTTAATGTCATTGATATTTTTTTGGGTGTTTTTATTTTATTACTTTTTTCTCCTTGTGTTCCATTTCTTGTTTGAAACTTCGAAAGATATTCTAACTTGAGAACTTTGTGTAAATAGATAGTTTGACATTATTTAAAATCAAATTTCTACCTATAAGTGATGGAAATATTTGTGCAAATTCATTTTTCACCATTAGCAATACTCCAATTTTGCGCGGGCTTGGAATTTTCTTTTGTTAGACATCATTTTAACTGTCTTGTCCAATCAATATAGTGCGGTTGCATTTGAAGTTAAATCCACATGACTTTGTTTAATCGTCAATTAGTTATGCTATATTTTTATCAATTAATATATAGCTTTTCAAATGGCTGTGAATATTTAATACTAAAATTTACAATGGCCATGGAATTAAAGAAGAGGGTTGCCTTCTGGATTGCAAAAAGTTTCACCTAAACTTGCTTTATCATATTTCCCTTGAGAAACTCCTATCCATGACATCCTTGTCATTTTCTTGATCTTATCTTTTTATCATTTGTCAAAAAATTCCATCACCTTTGTCCACTCACAACAAGGTTTAACCACCATCCTACAACTATAAATAAAGTTATCTAAAGTTGTAAGAGATATCTAATGCATATCTTAGATATCAAGAGAACTCTACAAAGTCTTATATCTATATTTGTACTAATAGCAATAAATCTTGTTGGGTTTTGTTGGTAACTAAGGGAAATCGATAGGGGCAGATAAATGCCCTGAAGCTTAGCTCTACTATAGGTAGGGAATCAAGAAGCCCATTGAGTCAATTGTGAGGCCAAATGATGAAATGACGTGACAAGTATTACAAAATCAAATTAATTAGTTTTAAAAATTATAATAAGGAAAGGAATCTATATCATTATATTATATTTTAATTGAATAATCATTTTAAAAATATATGTTAAATTAGAGAGAAAAAAATAAATATATGAAAAAATGAATATAAATGGATTATGGATGAAATTATGAATTGAATTGAAAATATATTCAATTTGAAGGTAAATGTCACCTTTTCAGAGTACTCTCTCTCTCTCTCTCTCTCTCTCTCTCTCTCTCTCTCTCTCTCTCTCTCTCTCTCTCTCTCTCTCTCTCTCTCTCTCTCTCTCTCTCTCTCTCTCTCTCTCTCTCTCTCTGGTGCAGGAGCACCCTTCCAAGCTCTCACTCCTTCTTGTTTTGTTGGTATTATGCTTCTCATGAAGCCATTGTAAATGAAATAATGAGCCAAGTGCTCATAGGTCCTAGTTAGGGTCCTAGTGGAGATCTTAGGGGTCATAAGTCAAGATTGAGATTTTCTTGAAAAGGGAGGGTATGTGTGTCTTTGTGGTGTTTAGGGGTCCTTCATAGCATGGTGGTGTCCTTAGGTTGGCCCATTGTGGGTTTAGGAGTCATGAAAAGCAACATTGGGAAAGTTGCTCAAAAGTTGCAAAAGTTGCATGACAACTTTTAAAAGTTGTCAAGCAACTTTTCCACCAGGAGGCCAAAATCCTTAGTTTGGCATAGACAAACCTAATATGGGCACATAGACCAAGGAAAAGGTGGTATAATTATTTTCAAACCCTAAATGCATGGGTTGGATGTCAGAGATTGTACGGCCCAAGCAAGAAGAGCTTGACTGTGGCTGTTTGTTGGTTACCAGTCAGATTGAATGAAGTTACCGGGCAAGTAAATGGATTTAACTGCATGCAAAACTATGTGAAATGTCTTCTATGGTGTAAATACTTTCATTGTGAGTGATTAGTTTAGGTTTTTGTTTACTGTTTGAGTGTGTTTGTAAATAGTTTGTAATTTGCAGTCTCACTATCCAGTTTTGGACTGGTTGTGCAAATGAAGTCATAACTCCATTCCCCATTGTGGAATCACCATGAAACCATGGGGAATGGAAGTGAAGACCCTGTACTATAGTTCCACGCAAGCAGTTCAATTAAAAATGCAGGAAGGCCAAGCAAAGACCCACTCCTAGGTGAGACTAGACAGTGCCCGGTTAGGAGAGGTCAAATTGCAGAGGTCTTGGAGAGCAAGGTTGTTTAGTGGAGAGTGCATCCTTTGGAGGAAGTGTAGAGGAGTGAGTGAAGAATAATTGGCGTGAAGAATGAGCCTCCACCAATCCAGACAAGGTGGCTAAAATTCAAAACACTCACTGTGACCCAGGCAGACCCTAAAAACCCTCACAAAAACCCTTGAAAACCTTAAAATCCACCTAGGATAGTGTACGGACACTTGGAGGCCTAATTCCTAGAAAATCCTTGAGTCCTTGCTAAATGAATGGTATTCCTTTTTGGTAGATTGGGTTGTTTGTGCATCGTTTGAGAGAGGGAGCTCTAAAAGATCGATTAGGAGGCCTAATTGGTCCTAATCCTTGTAGCCCTATTTGAAGGCAAAAACACAAAATAGTGAAATCGGTAAGGGTTCGAAGGCTTGAAACCTCTTAGGGGCTCATGAATGGGTGAAAATACAATGAAATAGACCTAATAAAACCTTGCTAAGACCTTGGAAGGTGTGGAACAAGTCTAGCCCTTATTAGCCATAGTAAGGGGTTTTGAGTCTCATGAATAGGTGAGACCATAGGAGAAGTATTGCAACTCATTGGTGGGTGGATTGGGCATGGTCAGGGGATTCCTCAAGCAAAGGGAAGTCCTAGAGACCCTAGGGTGTGTAGAGAACACCAGGTGATCCAAGGAAAGGATCCAAGAGCATAGACTAGGCTAGTCTATCCCTAACCCCATCCCATCACTCTCTCTCTCTCCCTTTTCCACCCTCTCTCTCCCTCTCTCTCCCTCTCCACCCTCTCCCTCCATCCCTCTCTCTCTCCCTCTCCCCCTCTCCCTCCTCACTCTTTCCCTCCCCCTACCCCCTTTATCTCCCTTTATATTGTTGTATTGCAATTAGGTCTGTCATGTAGTGGTCACCATTTGGATGAATAGTAGACCTAATAATCCCAAGGTCCACAACTTGAGCAACAAAGGCTATTCTTTCCTTGATATTCTTATCATTTGAATCAGTGTACAAAACCCATTGTGCATCATCCCTCAACCACACTCCTATCGTTGGGCTTTGGGAAATCTTTTGTAATGCACATTTTTTCTTTCTATTTTGTTCCCCTGCAATTCTCAAAATACTAAGAGCCACACGATAGAGTTATTTCCAAGCTGACAATCTAGCTAATAGTCTCAAATAAATATTCTCACATTTTTCAGTCATGTCAAATAAATAAGAGTTATTTAAAATATTTGTGTATAGATATTTTAGTAATGATAATTAAAATTTAATGTCTCTCTCTCCCTCTCTCCCTTTTCCATCCTCTCTTTCACTCTCCCTCTCTCCCTTTTCCATTCTCTCTCTCTCTCTCTCTCTCTCTCTCTCTCTCTCTCTCTCTCTCTCTCTCTCTCTCTCCCTCTTCCATTCTCTCTCTCCCTCCCTCCCTTTTCCACCCTCTCCCTCCCTTTTCCATTCTCTCTCTCCCTACCTCTCCCTCCATCCCTCTCCTTCTCCCATTCTCTATCTCCCTCTCTCCCACTCTCTCTCACTCTCTCTCTCACTCTCTCCCTCTCTCCCTTTCTCGGTCCCTCTCCCTCCATCCCTTTTCCACCCTCTCCCTCTCTCCCTTTTCTATTCTCTCTCTCTCCCTCCCTCTCCCTCCCTCTCCCTCTCTCTCCCTCTCCCTCTCACCCTCCCTCTCTCTCCCTCTCCCCCTCTCCATCCCACTCCCTCCCCCTCTCCCTCTCCCTGCCTCTCTCCCTCTCCCTCCCTCCCTTTTCCTTCACATTTTATTTACTACAAAAAGTGTGTGCGAGGTACTGGGACTATTAGTTCGTTGGTTTGCTAAACATTTTTAAGGCCTGACAGCACATACGGGGTCTTTATATGTTAAAAGCCCATACGAGGTACCAAGAATATTAATGTTAGTCTACAAATATTTTTAGTGGCTAACAGCGTGTACGCGGTACTGGACATTTTTAGAATTTTATTGAGGCTAGACATGGTAAGGGAGAGCACGATGGTGCAGAAGCATGAGTAAAAAGAGTCCTATCTAGAGAATAAATGAAGTATGAAGGTAGTGATGAGTTGATAGATGCAGAAATAATTGTGCGATGGTGTAACTCTATGATGGGTCCAGGTAATCTAGGTACATCAATGGTTCATAGATATTTTTGGTTGATCACTAAATCTAACATTGAAAACTATCTATATTGTTGTACAGTTGCAGGATCGAGTGACATGCACTCATTTGTGAGTTTAAATGCAAGTTCCCTAGTAATTTATATGAGATAGATGGTATGGTTTTTCTCTTCGTACATGTATTTTTGTGGGAATAATTTGAATCAAAAGAGTGGGTTGACAAATGGTCTTGTAGACCATTGGTTCCCATTGATACATATCAGATTCCCAAAGTACTACATTTGAGCCAGATGGAGACATCAATGGATTTTGACCATGTATCCAACCTAGTGGATTCAGGTGATTTTTTGAGTTAATTTTTTTTGCAAGTATTCTTTTTGGTTCATTTTGTTGTACATCACACTTTATTTTTGGTATTAATTATCACTTTATAAAATGCAGGTCATTTGTATTTAGTTGTTGTAGAAGAGAACAATGAAGAAGGAACAGATTAATTTGTGTGTTGCTGTGTTGAGCCTAAAAGAAAATTGACAATCACAATCGTTGATGGAGAGGGTATTGAGTACCCAATAGGGTTTGTTGTTGTGACATGAACATGGCTTAGGAGATACCCTATCAATAATTTTGATGTTTGGTTGTTCGAGGACTTTGAAATACATAGACATATTCTTCATTTCTCTAACCTTGTTGTTGCATCAAATATTCATTTGATGAAGTATCATGGAAGACCTCATAACAAGATTTTATGGAAAGTTCATGAATTTGACCATGAAGCAATACTTGACACAATACGGGTTAGAGCCGATCATGAAGGGTCACTTGATTGATTCTACGGTTCATAGTAGAATGATTTTGAGAATTTTGTATATATCATTGACAAAGTGTTCTATATTCATTTTTTGTATATATAATTGCCCATGAGCTGATTTGTACATGTTTAGGGGCATAATTTTGTATATTTAAATGGACATGAGCTGATTTGTACATATTTAGATGCCAAATTTTGTATATTAAAATGGCGATGAACTGAATCACACATATTTAAATACCAAATTTTATATAAAATCCCATGAGATGATTTGTAACACCTTTTTTGTATATTTAAATAGCCAAGAGTTTATTTGTCCATATTTAGAGGCAAATTTTTGAATAATATGTGACACAGTTTTGTGACATATTTAGAGAGAGAGAGAGAAGGAGGGAAGGGGGGAGAGGGAGAGAGGGAGAGAGAGAGAGAGAGAGAGAGAGAGAGAGAGAGAGAGAGAGAGAGAGAGAGAGAGGGGAAAGGAGGGAGAGTAAGAGAGAAGGAGGGAAGGAGGGAAAGGGAGAGAGAGAGAGAGGGGGGAAGGGAGGGAGAGGTAGAGGGAGGGAGGGAGAGAGGGGAAGGAGGGAGAGGAAGAGATAAAGGAGGGGAGGAGGGAGAGAAAGAGACAGAGAGAGTGAGGGAAGGAGGGATAGGGAGAGAGAAGGAGAGAGAGAGGGGGGAGGGAAGGTAGAGAGAGGGAGAGAGGTAGAGGGAGGGAGAGAGGGAGAGAAGAGGGGGGAGGGAGGGAGAGAAGAAGGGGTATGGAGGAAGGGAGAGGGAGAGTAGAGAGAGAGAGAGAGAGAGAGTGAGTGAGAGAGAGAGAAGAAGGGCTATGGAGGAAGGGAGAGGGAGAAAGAGAGAGGGGGGAGAGATGGAGAGGGAGAGAGAGAGGGGGAGAGTAGGGGGAGTGAGAGAGGAGGGAAGGAGGGAGAGAGAGAGAGAGAGAGAGAGAGAGAGAGAGAGAGAGAGAGAGAGAGAGAGAGAGGAGGGGGGGGGAGGGAGGGAGAGATAGAGGGAGAGGGAGAGGGAGAGAGGGAGAGAAGAAGAAGGGGGGAGGGAGAGGAAGAGAGATCGAATCTAGGGCACAATATGACCCCTAACAACATCTAAGGGATCATAGAGTGTCCTAAGTGGTCATATGACACTATATTATCCCTAAGCACACTATAGAACCTATAATAACACTAAATAGTGTCCTAAGGGGTCATAGAACACCATATGACCTTTTAGAACACCATATGGTGTTGTTATGGGTCATTGGTGTTCTAAGGGCTCATATGGCATCCTATGACCCCTTAGGACACCATATGGTGTTGTTATGGGTCGTATGGTATCTTAAGGGGTCATATGGTGTCCTAAGGGGTCACAAGACACCATATGACCTCTTAGGAAACAATATGACCTCTAATGACACCTAAGGGGTGATATGGTGGGCTAAAAAAATGATATATTAAATTTAAAGTTATGAATAAAACATCATATAATAGAACAATAGTAGTTTAGTTTTGATATAGCTAAGTTAGACCATTGTCAGCATAAGAGAGACTCCAAGTGAACAAAAAATGAGGCTTTGCTAAAAAGCAAGTGTAAGAGCTTGACCTAACCCTAAGAGTACTGCCTAAGTTCTAAAACATATGATGCTATTAAATTTGCAAGGTTATAGGAATGATCTCGATTGTGACTATAGGAATTACAAAAGAAGAGAATGAGGGAGGGAGAGAAGAAGAGAAAGAGGGATGGGGTATGCAGGAAGCAATAAAGGAGAGAGAGAGAGAGAGAGAGAGAGAGAGAGAGAGAGAGAGATGGGTATGGAGGAAGGGAGAAGGGGAGAGAAAGAGAGAGAGAGAGAGAGGGAGAGGGAGAGAGGGAGAGAAGGAGTAGGAAGGGAGAGGAAGAGAGATCGAATCCAAGACATAATATGACCCTTAGAACACAATATGACACCTAACAATATCTAAGGTGTCATAGGGTGTCCTAAGGGGTCATATGACACTATATTATTCCTTAGCACACCATAGGACCTATAACAACACCAAATAGTGTCCTAAGGAGTCATAGAACACCATATGACCATTTAGAACACCATATGGTGTTGTTATGGGTCATTGGTGTCCTGAGGTGTCATATGGCATCCTATGACCCCTTAGGATAACATATGGTGTTGTTATGGGTCGTATGGTGTCTTAAGTGGTCATATGGTGTCCTAAGGGGTCACAGGACACCATATACTCTCTTAGGAAACAATATGACCTCTAATGACACCTAAGGGGTCATATGGTGGGCTAATAAAATGATATATTAAATTTAAAGTTATGAATAGAACATCATACAATAGAACATCAGTAGTTTAGTTTTGATATAGCTAAGTTAGACCATTGTCAGCATAAGAGAGACTCCAAGCGAACAAACAATGAGGCTTCGCTAAAAAGCAAGTGTAAGAGCTTGACCTAACCCTAATACTACTACCTAAGTTCTAAAACATATGATGCTATTAAATTTGTAAGGTTATAGGATTGATCTTGATTATGACTATAGGAATTACACACTTGATTTCTTTCATGGGTATGTACCGTTCCAAGTTGTTTGATAAGTGATGATCATCATATACTACCACTGCCATGCATACAACAAACTTTAATTTCTTTAGGTGACAGGCATTGTGTAACAACATGGGAACTCTTGCATACCCACCACTATCATTCTCCAGGACATCATCTATGCTACTCTCCCTCTTTCTCTTCCTATCGGTTGTTTCCTTCTGAAAAACATATTGCAGGTACTCTAACTCATCATGTTGCTTTGTTGACACTATTTTCCACATCTGCTCAGCTCATTAAAAACACATTTGAGAAGAATATTGCTACAGGTTTCCTTGTTTGTCACGGTAATGCACCTGTGGTTCAATTTCAAACCCTATTCCTCCTATTCAATATACACACACAAATCCATCAGTCAATTTTCTTAGGAGAGCATACATGATAATAATCAAAGAGGAAAGTTGCTGACAAGAAATAAATTCACTTACTTCTATAGAAGTGCAAACACAGTTGCATTGGGTATGGAGGGAGGGAGAGAAAAAGAGAAAGAGGGATGGGTTATGGAGTTATGGAGAAGGGGAGAGAGAGAGAGAGAGAGAGAGAGAGAGAGAGAGAGAGAGAGAGAGAGAGAGAGAGAGAGAGAGAGAGAGAGAGAGAGAGGGATGGGGTATGGAGGAAGGGAGAAGGGGAGAGAGGGAGGGATGGGGTATGGAGGAAGAGAGAAGGGGAGGGAGGAAGGGAGAGAGAGAGGGATGGGGTATGGAGGAAGGGAGAGAGAGAGAGAGAGAGAGAGAGAGAGAGAGAGGGGGGGGGGACCTTATATGCATTTGAGAGGGGGAGACAATACATTTATGTGTATATATATAGTTAATATATTATATATTATTATATACATATATATATTATATATTATTATGTACATATATATATTATATATTATTATATACATATATATATTATATATTATTATGTACATATATATATTATATATTATATGTATATACACATATTTTATATACAATATCATATTATACACATACTATATATTACATATATTATATGTATATACACACATTATATATACAATATCATATCATACAATAGTCCGCGTACGTGTTGTTTATAGTAAAAAGAGCATGTACACGCTGTTTATAGTAAAACGACCGCATATGCACTTCTTACACCATAAGTACCCTATACACGCTTTTGACTTTTTAGGCTTGGAAATAGGCCTGGATGACAAAATTGCAGTTTGGAAGTTTGATTTCCCTCTATTTCTCTCATTTTTGACGTGTTTTATTTTATCAACTTGGTTTATCGACTTTGTCATCATCAAGTTTACACTTCATCAAGTGGGTATTTCTAAAATTGCCACCATATTTTCACCCATCTTCTCAGTTTTCTAACCATATAATTTTTTTAAAATTTGAACAACAATAACATATTGTTATTGAATTTCTTTTACCAATGTCTCCATAGTTCTCATAGACATAGGTGCACCATTTTTTTAATAACTTTTCATATACTTATCCAAATTTTAAAAACTTTATATATTATTGTAGTCCACTTGATTCTTTACAATTTAAAAAAAAATTGTATTTTCAATTTGTTTAGTGCAACTTATGCTTTGTGCATGAACAGGTACCTAATTTTCAGGATGTGCTCAATTGGAAAAATCATTAAAAAAAATACTCAACAAAAAATTACAAAAAAGTACACATCTTCTAGTGATCACTCTTAACTATCTTTTTGCCAAAGGATTTGTCAAAATACTAAATCTAACTATGACTTTTTTGATGCGTACGTCAGACATTGTGTTATGTTTTTCAGAAAAAATCCGAGTCTTTTTTTCGTGCGCGAAGGATTTGACCCCCTTAATCTTATCCAATTTTGAAAATTTTTAGTAGTTTGGAAACTAGATTCAGAGTACTACAATTTTTGTTCTTTGATTATCTTCATATCTTAAGTGGATGACTTTCAAATTTTGCCTCCAAGTTTAGGTTCACCTGATTTCAGAAAAAAAGTGTCCACTTATACC
This sequence comes from Cryptomeria japonica, assembly GCF_030272615.1. NCBI lineage: Eukaryota > Viridiplantae > Streptophyta > Pinopsida > Cupressales > Cupressaceae > Cryptomeria > Cryptomeria japonica. The sequence goes on from NW_026729285.1 coordinate 108,623, forward strand.
CCTTTTTTACCACCATCTTTGTGCACTTACCCTTATATTCATATTGTTGATTACAAAGGAAAATATTCATTTAACTTTATAAAAGGGCAGCCACCAAATACAACGAATACACAATACTGAACTCAATACAAGGGGTTTTGTAGTGTTAATTCAACATTTTATAAAGTTTATCAAATCATATTCCACAATTGCAATGTTTAATATTATAGATTTTCGTTGTTTATATTCATATTTTTTATTACATAGGCAAATAATCATTTAACTTTATTAAAGGCTAGTCACCAAATACAACGAATACACAATAATGAACTCAATACACATTTATTGGATCAAATATCAACATTAATATATATCAAAAAGGGCATGTCCAAATCAATATACAATAAAAACATAGAATATATCTACATGCATTGGTCATTCAATGACCACAACTAACACTATATGATCCTATACTTGTGGTGGATCATCAAAATCAAGCCTCTTCGATGCAGTACATGGCTCTGTAGATGGCTGTAAAAACACAATTCAAAAGCCAAGTTAAAATGATTTTGTAGAAATAAGTTCACAATTATCAACATAACAATGCATTTAACTATAATTTCTTTGCAATTGAAATGTAGATTACCTCATCGACTGATCTCAGATCTAATGTCTTCGCTCTCTTCTCCTTGTCAGTCTTAGGAGTTTTCTTGAACACAAACTTCAAAGGCTCCAAGTTATGGCCAAACCAGAAAGGGGGTTATTGTAGATTAAATGTACAATTAATACAATGCACTAACATATATACATCAAAAACACTAAAAATCTATAATATGATAACAAAAGTGTACCAGAGCTTGAGATGCTTCTCCAATAGACCAAGGAGGGCTCATCATTGATGGAGTAGTTGTTGCTATTACCTATATGAAAAATGATGAAAGATTGAATACAATTAATATAATGACAAGTATTGTAGGTTAAAAACAATTAATGTAATATGTCAAACAAAATTGTACCAGAGCCTAAGATGCTTCTCCAGTACATGGAGGAGGGTTCACCATTGATGAAGCAACGATGGATATTTCCTGTATGAAAAAATGATAAGATTATAATTTATCACATGTTCACATGTACATGTGCATATAATCATCAAATCAAGAAAATAAAGTAGAAATACATACCTTCACCCTCTCTTGATCCTTGGGCGTATCAAGTGCATTCAACATATCTGCATAGCTCAATGACCGCTATACATATAAAACATACAAAAAACACTAATCAATCTACAAATCCCAACTAAGATAATTTCAACCTTTTCAAACAATTATACAGCTAAAAATGTGTTCAATTACTTTCTTCCCACGTTTTAGCATCCTCAAGGATTTCTTTTGTTGAGGATGAGGCCTAGACATGGAGGGGGCACCCTAAAAAACAAAATTAACATGAGATATTAGTACAGGTAATATTAAACATAATTTAATAAATATAAAATGAAATGACTTGCATATTCCATCAAAAGAATACATAAAATACGGTGTACAAAATATGATACCGTATAGCCTTGTAGGCCAAAATCAATCGCTGAGAGTGTGACATCATCAATCTGGGACATTTGATACCTTGACAATGGCTACAAACAAAAAATTGTTAAGGATTAAAGAGACTTAGTATATCTTGTAATTTTTTTGAATTCAAGGTGTACTATTCTATTTTAACATGTTACAAAATTTATACATCAGACATCGAAGTTGTCGGTGCAGTAATTGCAAGAGGAATATTAGATACCACTGCTGCATCCTGAAATGCATATTATTTGTATCAATTTAAATTGATCTATAAATGAAAATTAATTTACAATTACAAATTTTAAGTGACCGATAAATAAAATTCTATAAATTCAAATCAACACACCTATGTCTGTGGCTGACTGCTAAACAACATGTCCATCAACTCATCCATTAGTGCCACATCCTCAGTCGTGCGAGTCTGACATCTACTCCCGCAAATCATGCACAAATGGGATGTGGATCCATCTGCAGTGGCCTTGTCATCCGTACCTATGCATATCTCTGAGCAAGTGGCACACACATGTTGAATGGGCTCACTAGCACCACCTTCAACAACTAATGGCTCATCAATCAGTACAAGAGGGTGTGCTAACTATGTCCCATATTGGATGATCACATCAATCAATGTTGCGGCTGCTTGAAGAGTGTGTAGCTCCATCAACTATTTCAGGTCTATTGGGACAATCAAATACACCTTGGGTTTGGGTGTTAAGGGGCGATGAATCTCCTGGGCTACTCGCCTACGGGCTCCAGGTCTATCTTGGTAGATCTGCCATTTCTACCATGGAATTCTCTCATGTGAAAATAATTAGGTAGCGCATTGAGGATAAACTCACAGTATACTTTCCTCAAAAAATACAATGGCACCTCAAAATTATTACAAGGTGGTTCATTAAAGACCATCCACCACTTCTACCAAAAAAGATTCTTCATCTGCATATTGGTACACCAATGTATGGGAAACCTCTTTGCATTAAGAGGTAACGACTCACCAGCTTTAGGATCAACAAAAAGCGCACATATGTGTTTTTAGTAATGTTTTTGTTTTTCCCTTCGTCATAAGATAACTCACTAGCATAATATTGACAACAACTATCCCTATAGTTTCCCCATTTTGTAATTTGAGTGGAAACTGCAATGGCACCACTAGCTAATGTTTCTAGGCTAGTGGCGAGGGCTTTATGATGCTCAAGCTCAGATGTTTTCAATTTATTAATCAGTCTATTTATTTTAGTTGTGTTTTTCTCTAACTGATTAAGCAATTGCTCCTGTGTATTAGGTGTACAATCAAAAGGAGGAGTTGGATGTGTATTCTATGGGTTTTATTTGAGGTTTTGAGGAGGTGCATCTTGTTGTTGTTGTTGTGGATTTTCAGAATTTGGTTTGTGTAGCAAAAAAATAAGAAATAACTAATCAAAATAAACGAATTTAAATTTAAAATATAAAAAAAATTGATCAAGTGCGAAAGGAAAATAAAAATCAAGCAAAACCAACCTTGATCCATGGTGTTTGGGTGAGAAAAAGGGGAGCCCGTGTGTGGTTTAGTGAGAAAAATTTCAAATTCTCAATTTGCGGCTGCATGAAAAATAAGACATAGTTGGTCGAAAAAAATATATTGACAGGTACTGCGTACGACATTCTAAGTCCTAAAGAACTGTGTGTGTGGTCATTTTTATAAAAGAACCTCATACATGCTTTTGTCCCTTTAGGCTCAAGGACAACAAACCTTAGTGCATACGGGGTGATTTGAATTTTAAGTATCATGAACACGGAGCCTGTTTTTTCAAGTTTTTTTAGGTGTGTGTCCACTTTTCTACACACCATCTTTGTGCACTTACCCCACTATTTAAATTTAATAAGGACAAGGAAGTTAGACAAATTCTCTATTGGTTCTGGCACTTCAGGACTTTGAATAAGTTTCATCCTCTGTTCAAGATAGAATCAAATAAAGAAAGTTATAAGGATCTTATAACCTCCCCCTTAATCTCTCATGAATCAGAGATAAATATTTATTAGGGAGACCTAGAAATCTTTACTCCTCTCAAACCAAAAAGAGGAAAACCTTTCCAGGAAGCTCTAAGATACTAAGAGATATATTAAAAAAAGCAGCTTAAGCAATCTCAAATGGAGGTCTCAAGTTTAAATATGGTAAAAAGAAGAGCTTAGAGAATCTCAGGAAAAAGGAACTTGAAAGGCTCCCATTATTTGCCTTCAAAAATTTTTTCTTCCAAGCACCCAATTCCTTTCAAGGTCATAGAAAGTCAATCTACCTCCTCCCTAGTTTTTTGAGGTTCTCGAGCAAATCTATCCCACGTGTTGGGCTTCCTTCCTATCCTTAATTCTAAAGAGGAGGATCATGCTCCATATTCTCCTCTAACAAGAGAATTGGCAGTAGTCTATGGTTTCCTAGGTATCTCTTCGCATCAGTTTGGGGAATCAAATGATTCTTGGTCACACAAATAAGATTTAATCAAGAAATTACAAAATATGGATGATTTAGAAGAGTCAAAGAATTATTCAAAGGTATTTAATTATGAAATGAAGGAGGATAAGTTAGGTCTAAGGGATAAGGAATCTTTTGGAATCTTAGAGCAATAATCCATAAAACAAAAACCAACGTGGCCAATCCCTAGAGGGTAGAAGAGGTAGGAAGTCTTTGGGAGCCTTAAGATCTTTGGACCTTGGGTAAGACTGGAAATGGCTAAAAATAATAGATCTTTGGAGCAAAGATAAAGGGAACCCCATTTCCTAGTAGTCATGAAAATAATATCATGGAATGTGAGGGGAATGAATGCCCCTACAAAGCAATGTCTAGTTAGGCGATGCATAAAAACTTCTAAGCCTTAATTGGATAAGGAACGAATTTCCTCTTTCACAAAAAAAATTGGATACTACCAGTAAGTGGTATCAGTAGATGCAATAGGAGCAGTAGGGGGGTTGGCTCTTTCATGGAATCCGAGGAAAATATTTAACCTACATCTTTTTTCATATAAAAATTGGATTACTAGAATACTCACAAACTTCCAGGAAGATATTAAAATTAATATCTTCAATATTTATAGTCCAATTCAAAATAATTTTAAATTGGCTTATGGAAAGATATAGAAAGGTTAATGCAAAATATTCCTCAGCAAAATGCGGTGTTAGTAGGGGATTTTAATGCAGTCTTCACCTTTTAGAGAAGTTTGGAGGCATCCTGAAAGAGTCTCAGTCTAGAATTGACTTTAGAGAATGGGAAGTCAAGAAAAACCTATTGGATATAGTAACTAAAAAATGGGGTTTATACTTGGAATAACAAAAGATTGGACTTTAGCTATATAGAGGAGAAGCTAGACAAGTTCTTCTTTAAAGGGGATCTTTCCAACGCATCTTTTACATTGATACCAATTATAATGCTTGTTTCCAGTTCAAATCACTATCTAATTCAGTTATTTATTTCAGGAGATAAGAAACCCATCAATTGTCCCTTTAAATTTGAAAAATGTAGATGTGGAATCAGGCCTTTGATTCAGTGATGGAAAAATGGTAGAATGAAGTGAGATTTAAAGGTTCTAAGCTTGTTTGCTTTGTTTCAAAATTGAAGAAGATAAAAAAAAAATTTCTTACCTGGAACAAGGAAAAATTACTAAATATCTTTCAAGAAAAACTTAGAGTTAAAAAAGAAATAGGGTAACTGAATTCAGACACGTTCTAGATTTTGGTATGGACCAAAATAGGTTTCAAAAGGTGAAGGAATTGTTATAGTTACACAAAGAGAACTTAGAAAAAGAAGAAATTTTTTGGAGCTAAAAATCAAGATATGTTTGGCTTTTAGAAGGCAATAGAAATTCCAAATTCTTTCATAACAACTCTAAAAAAAGAAGAGCATTTAATAAAATTTTGAGAATTAACGATGATCAAAATATTATGATTAAGGAATTGGATGAGATTTCAAAAATTAGTATCTCAAAAGGAGCTTTTGAAAAACATTCCAAAAATCTTAATAAAAGACAACTCAAGGTTAAACCAAAAAAATTCCTCTCAGGAAGTAGAAAAATCCCTCAAATAGCTTCACCTAGACAAATCTCCTAGGCCAGATGGATTTTCAGCTTGTTTTTCCAAAAATGTTGGTCACTTCTAGGCAATGAGCTAATAGATGCATCAAAGGCTAAAAGAAATTCAAGTACATTTTTTAAGGACTTCAATAACACTTTCATCATGTTGATTCCTAAAAAGGATAAGGCCTTAAAATTTAAGGATTTTGGACTCATCTTCCTATGCAATTATTTATATAAGATATTTTCAAAAATTCTAGCAAATAGATTGAAGCTTGTCCTACCAAATATAATCTCAGAAGAACAAAGTGGTTTTGTTCCAGGGAGATCCATCTTGGATGGTGTCATAATTGCCCAAGAAGCAATCCACTCCTTACAAATTAACAAGCATCCAAGCATGTTGATCAAATTGGACATTAGTAAGGCATATGACAAAGTAGATTGGAGATTCTCATGCAATTGCCTGGAGGCCATTGGTTTCTCAAAAAATTGGATCAATTTAATCTTTTATTATATTTCAACTCCTCAGTTTTCAATCTTAGTTAATGGATCTTCACATGGTTTCTTTGAATCATCTAAAGGGCTTAGGCAAGGAAACCCGATTTCCCCTTTCCTTTTCATTATTCTTGTTGAATCATTGGGTAGAGCCTTTCATAGATACCAACAAGATGGAAGAATTAAATGTATAAGGATTACAATTGCAATAAGGAAATCACTCACCAACAATTTACAGATGATATAATGTTATTTGGTAGAGCTGAAAAAAGAGAAGCCATCAATTTTAAGAAAATTTTGAG
>NW_026729286.1:10000-32500 GCF_030272615.1 Cryptomeria japonica
TGCGGCGTGCACGAAGTCGGACCCCGGTTTGCCCCGGGTGCGCACCTCGCGTGCACCTTGGTGCGCACACCTTGGCTGGGTTGCGCGGCCTGGTGGGCACCATGGTGCGCACCAAGGAGCGCTCCGAAGTGTGCTCCAAGGTGCGGCGTGCACGAAGTCGGAGCCCGGTTTGCCCCGGGTACGCACCTCGCGTGCACCTTCGCCGGGGTGGGCACCTCGGCTGGGTTGCGCGCCCTGGTGCGCACCAAGGAGCGCTCCGAAGTGTGCTCCAAGGTGCGGCGTGCACGAAGTCGGAGCCCGGTTTGCCCCGGGTGCGCACCTTCGCCGCGGTGCGCACCATGGCGTGCACGAAGTCGGAGCCCGGTTTGCCCCGGGTGCGCACCTCGCGTGCACCTTCGGCGGGGTTGCGCGCCCTGGTGGGCACCATGGTGCGCACCAAGGAGCGCTCCGAAGTGTGCTCCAAGGTGCGGCGTGCACGAAGTCGGAGCCCGGTTTGCCCCGGGTGCGCACCTCGCGTGCACCTTCGGCGGGGTTGCGCGCCCTGGTGGGCACCATGGTGCGCACCAAGGAGCGCTCCGAAGTGTGCTCCAAGGTGCGGCGTGCACGAAGTCGGAGCCCGGTTTGCCCCGGGTGCGCACCTCGCGTGCACCTTCGCCGCGGTGGGCACCATGGCGTGCACGAAGTCGGAGCCCGGTTTGCCCCGGGTGCGCACCTCGCGTGCACCTTCGCCGGGGTGGGCACCTCGGCTGGGTTGCGCGCCCTGGTGCGCACCAAGGAGCGCTCCGAAGTGTGCTCCAAGGTGCGGCGTGCACGAAGTCGGAGCCCGGTTTGCCCCGGGTGCGCACCTCGCGTGCACCTTCGCCAGGGTGGGCACCTCGGTGCGCACACCTTCTCAATGTTTTCTTGCCTTTTCTGGAAATTGGTGAAGGCAGCGCATCAAAGGTGCGCACCTCGGTGTGCTCCGAGGTGCGAACCCGAGAGCGCTCCGAGGTGCCCACGAAGTCGAAAGTCGGGTTAATTGCATTGTTTTCCCCGGGTGCGCTCCGAGGTGCGCAACATCGGCGCGCACCAAGGAGGGCTCCGAAGTGTGCTCCAAGGTGCGCACGATGGCGTGCACCTCTGGTGCGCACGATTCGGAGCTCGGTTTGACCGGGGTGCGCACACCTTGGCTGGGTTGCGCACCTTTTGTGCGCTCCAAGGTGCGCACGAAGTCGGAGCTCGGTTTGCCCCGGGTGCGCACCTTCGCCAGGGTGCGCACCTTGATGCGCACGCCTTGGCTGGGCTGCGCACCTTGGTGGGCGCCATGGTGCGCACCTTTCGTGCGCTCCAAGGTGCGCACGAAGTCGGAGCTCGGTTTGCCCCGGGTGCGCACCTTGGTGGGCGCCATGGTGCACTCCGAGGTGCCCAAGATTGGTGCGCACCAAGGAGCGCTCCGAAGTGCGCTCCAAGGTGCGCGCGAAGTCGAAAGTTGGGTTAATTGTCCGGTTTGCCTCGGGTGCGCACCTTGCGTGCACCTTCGCCAGGGTGGGCGCCTTGGTGCGCACACCTTGGCTGGGCTGCGCACACCTTGGCACCCGCGTTTCCTTCATTTTAAATTTTTTTTTTTTACAATCTCTCAAGTGGGAAATTCTATAATCTCAACTTTTTTTGCCTTTTCAGGAAACTTTTGAATGGAGCGCATCATTGGTGCGCTCCGAAGTGTGCTCCAAAGCTCTCTCCAGCTGCGTGCACCTGCCCCGGCCGCGCACCCGGCCCCGCCCAGCTTCGCTCACCTGTCCCGGGCGTCTGGTGCGGAACCTTAGAGTAAGAAACATCACCGTGCACCTTGGCCAACGTGCGCGACTCGACCGAGCGCGCACTGGCCGAGGTGCACACCGATTTCACCTGGGTGCGCGCGCAGCACCTCGGGCGCACCGGGGTGCGCGCACAACGCCCGGGTTGCACCGTGGCCTGTGTGCTCGGGGCGCCTCGGGTGCGCGCTCGGTGTCGCCCCCGCGCGCGCGGTAGTGCGGGCAGCGCACCCCGGCCCGGCCCGGCCCCGACGAGAACGCAAACGGGCAAAAGGTTTATTCAAATAGCATTGCGACGCCCGGCGAAAAACTAAAAAAGGGTGCAACACCGGGACTTCCCGGGAGGTCACCCATCCCAGTACTACTCCGGCCCAAGCGCGCTTAACTGCGGAGTTCTGATGGGATCCGGTGCACTAACGCTGGTATGATCGCACCCGTTATGAGCTTGTCGCAGTGTGTACTTAGCAAACCGCGACCCACGTGCGAATCCACCCCGGCCACCCACCCCCGTCGAGGTGCACACCCTCCCTCGCGAAGTGCGCCCCGTTCGCCAAGTGTGAGCCCTGCCCGGGTGCGCGCACCTTGCTAGGGCGTCGGGTGTGCACCCGGCCCGGCCTACGTGCGTGCACCTGGAGGGGGCGTCGTGTGCGTGCAGTGTCCCGTCTGCAACGCGGTGCCCACACACCACCTCGGGCGCAACGACCTGCGCTCACATGTGGGCCGAGTGCACCTTGGTGCATGTTCGGGGCGCCTCGGGTGCACGCTCGATCTTGCCCCGGTGCACCAAGGCGCTCGGTTTGCCCCGGGTGCGCACTTGGTGCAAGGTGGGCACCCAAAATAGGGATCAAGCACCAAAACACAAGTTTCGGGATGCAAAATGGGACCCAAGGACCACAAATGCGTTCCAAGACCCATGATGGGTCCACGAGAACAAAAATGTGTTCCGAGACTTAATAAACAAATATTGGGTTTTAGGAGAAGAAACATGCTCTGATGCCCAAAACGAGAATCGACCCCGAAAAGGCCACAGGCCAAAAGTGGGATGCGAGACAAAAAAAAATGGGACCCGAGGACCAAAATTGGGTTCCCAGGTCGAAGACAGGGCAACCGGACAAGAAACGACCTCTAAGGCTCGAAATGAGTCCCGGCGACTAAAACTTGACAAGAAGCACCCATCAGGCACCCAACTCGACACCCATGGGATGCCGACCCACCCGGGCTTCCACCTAGCACACCTTGGCACCCACCCACCCTCGCACCCAACCTCGCACCCAACTTAGCACCTTTGAACCCACATTGGCACTCACCCTGACCCTGGCACCTTGGAACCCACATTGGCACTCACCTTGACCCTGGCACCCACCTTTGCACTCACCTTGGGACCCACCCTGGCTCCCACCTCGGCACCCACCCAGACACCCACCTTGGTTCCTTGGCACCCACCTTGGATCCTTGGCACCCACCCCGACACCCACCTTGGCACGCAACTTGGCTACTTGCCACCCATCTTGGCTCCTTGACGCCCACCCCGACAACCACCCCGTGACCTACCCTGGCTAGGGTTGGTGCACACCCACCCTGGTGCCCACCTTGGCACCCACCCTATGACCCACCTTGGCACGCACCTTAGTACCCACCCCGTTACCCACCCTAGGACCCACCCCGTGACCCACCTTGGCCAGGGTGGGTGCCTTGGTGCGCACAACTTGCCTGGGCTGCACACCAGGGCGGGCTCAAGATGGCACCCGCGTTCCGTTTTTTTCACTATCTTTCAAAACGGAAATTTTAAAATCTCATTTTTTTCTTTTTTTTGCCTTTTCTGGAAATTAGTGAAGGCAGCGCATCAAAGGTGCGCAATGCTGGTGCGAACCCGGGAGCGCTCCGATGTGTGCTCCAAGGTGCGGCGTGCACGAAGTCCGAGCCCGGTTTGCCCCGGGTGCGCACCTCGCGTGCACCTTCGCCGGGGTGAGCACCTTGGCTGGGTTGCGCGCCCTGGTGCGTACCAAGGAGCGCTCTGAAGTGTGCTCCAAGGTGCGGCGTGCACGAAGTCGGAGCCCGGTTTGCCCCGGGTGTGCACCTCGGGTGCGCACCTCGCGTGCACCTTCGCTGCGGTGGGCACCTTGGCTGGGTTGCGCGCCTTGGTGGGCACCATGCAGTGCACGAAGTCGGAGCCCGGTTTGCCCCGGGCGCGCACCTCCGCCAGGGTGGGCACCTTGGTGCGCACAACTTGCCTGGGCTGCGCACCAGGAAGGGCTCAAGATGGCACCCGCGTTCCGTTTTTTTCACTATCTTTCAGAACGGAAATTTTAAAATATCGTTTTTTTTTGCCTTTTCTGGAAATTAGTGAAGGCAGCGCATCAAAGGTGCGCAACGCTGGTGCGAACCTGGGAGCGCTCCGATGTGTGCTCCAAGGTGCGGCGTGCACAAAGTCGGAGCCCGGTTTGCCCCGGGTGCGCCCTGGTGGGCACCATGGTGCGCACCAAGGAGCGCTCCGAAGTGTGCTCCAAGGTGCGGCCTGCACGAAGTCGGAGCCCGGTTTGCCCCGGGTGTGCACCTCGGGTGGGCACCTTGGTGCGCATGCCTTGCCTGGGCTGCGCACCAGGGCGGGCTCAAGATGGCACCCGCGTTCCTTTTTTTTCACTATCTTTCAAAACGGAAATTTTAAAATCTCATTTTTTTTTGCCTTTTTCTGGAAATTAGTGAAGGCAGCGCATCAAAGGTGCGCACCTCGCTGCCCACCACGGTGCGCAACGCCGGTGGGCACCCGGGAGTGCTTCGAAGTGTGCTCCAAGGTGTTGCGTGCACGTTGTCGGAGCCCGGTTTGCCCCGGGTGCGCACCTCGCGTGCACCTTCGTCGGGGTGGGCACCTTGGCTTGGTTTGCCCCGGCTGCGCTCCGAAGCGGGGTTATTGGAGCGCCGCCTCTTTTTTTGTCGGAGCGTTTGGTGGGGTTTCTCGCATTGGCTCTTCCGAGGCCCGGTTGCCACCCTGGCGCGCACGAAGTCGGAAGTAGGGTTAATTGCCCGGGTGCGCACCTTTGCCAGGGTGGCACCTTACCTGGGCTGCGCACCAGGGCGGGCTCAAGATGGCACGCGCGTTCCGTTTTTTTCACTATCTTTCAAAACGGAAATTTTAAAATCTCCTTTTTTTTTTGCCTTTTCTGGAAATTAGTGAAGGCAGCGCATCAAAGGTGCGCACCTCGCTGCCCACCTTGGTGTGCTCTGAGGTGCGCACCCGGGAGCGCTACGAAGTGTGCTCCAAGGTGCGGCGTGCACGTTGTCGGAGCCCGGTTTGCCCCGGGTGCGCACCTCGCCTGCACCTTGGCCGGGGTGGGCACCTTGGCTGGGTTTGCCCAGGGTGCGCTCCGAAGCGGGGTTACTGGAGCGCCCCCTCTTTTTTTGTCAGAGAGTTTGGTGGGGTTTCTCGCATTGGCTCTTCCCAGGCCCGGTTGTTGGGTGCGCTCCCACCCTGGCGCGCGCGAAGTTGGAAGTTGGGTTAATTGCCCGGGCGCGCACCTTCGCCAGGGTGGGCACCTTGGTGCGCAAACCTTGGCTGGGCTGCGCACCAGGGCGGGCTCAAGATGGCACCAGCATTCCCTTTTTCTCACTATCTTTCAAAACGGAAATTTTAAAATCTCGTTTTTTTTTTGCCTTTTATGGAAATTAGTGAAGGCATCGCATCAAAGGTGCGCACCTCGCTGCCCACCTTGGTGTGCTCCGAGGTGCCCACCACGGTGCGCAACGCCGGTGCGAACCCGGGAGCGCCCCGATGTGTGCTCCAAGGTGCGGCGTGCACGAAGTCGGACCCCGGTTTGCCCCGGGTGCGCACCTCGCGTGCACCTTGGTGCGCACACCTTGGCTGGGTTGCGCGGCCTGGTGGGCACCATGGTGCGCACCAAGGAGCGCTCCGAAGTGTGCTCCAAGGTGCGGCGTGCACGAAGTCGGAGCCCGGTTTGCCCCGGGTGCGCACCTTCGCCGCGGTGGGCACCATGGCGTGCACGAAGTCGGAGCCCGGTTTGCCCCGGGTGCGCACCTCGCGTGCACCTTCGCCGGGGTGGGCACCTCGGCTGGGTTGCGCGCCCTGGTGCGCACCAAGGAGCGCTCTGAAGTGTGCTCCAAGGTGCGGCGTGCACGAAGTCGGAGCCCGGTTTGCCCCGGGTGTGCACCTCGCGTGCACCTTCGCTGCGGTGGGCACCTTGGCTGGGTTGCGCGCCTTGGTGGGCACCATGCAGTGCACGAAGTCGGAGCCCGGTTTGCCCCGGGCGCGCACCTCCGCCAGGGTGGGCACCTTGGTGCGCACAACTTGCCTGGGCTGCGCACCAGGAAGGGCTCAAGATGGCACCCGCGTTCCGTTTTTTTCACTATCTTTCAGAACGGAAATTTTAAAATATCGTTTTTTTTTGCCTTTTCTGGAAATTAGTGAAGGCAGCGCATCAAAGGTGCGCAACGCTGGTGCGAACCTGGGAGCGCTCCGATGTGTGCTCCAAGGTGCGGCGTGCACGAAGTCGGACCCCGGTTTGCCCCGGGTGCGCACCTCGCGTGCACCTTGGTGCGCACACCTTGGCTGGGTTGCGCGCCCTGGTGGGCACCATGGTGCGCACCAAGGAGCGCTCCGAAGTGTGCTCCAAGGTGCGGCGTGCACGAAGTCGGAGCCCGGTTTGCCCCGGGTGCGCACCTCGCGTGCACCTTCGCCGCGGTGGGCACCATGGCGTGCACGAAGTCGGAGCCCGGTTTGCCCCGGGTGCGCACCTCGCGTGCACCTTCGCCGGGGTGGGCACCTTGGTGTGCAGACCTTGGCTGGGTTGCGCGCCCTGGTGGGCACCATGGTGCGCACCAAGGAGCGCTCCGAAGTGTGCTCCAAGGTGCGGCCTGCACGAAGTCGGAGCCCGGTTTGCCCCGGGTGTGCACCTCGGGTGGGCACCTTGGTGCGCATGCCTTGCCTGGGCTGCGCACCAGGGCGGGCTCAAGATGGCACCCGCGTTCCTTTTTTTTCACTATCTTTCAAAACGGAAATTTTAAAATCTCATTTTTTTTTGCCTTTTTCTGGAAATTAGTGAAGGCAGCGCATCAAAGGTGCGCACCTCGCTGCCCACCACGGTGCGCAACGCCGGTGGGCACCCGGGAGTGCTTCGAAGTGTGCTCCAAGGTGCTGCGTGCACGTTGTCGGAGCCCGGTTTGCCCCGGGTGCGCACCTCGCGTGCACCTTCGTCGGGGTGGGCACCTTGGCTGGGTTTGCCCCGGCTGCGCTCCGAAGCGGGGTTATTGGAGCGCCGCCTCTTTTTTTGTCGGAGCGTTTGGTGGGGTTTCTCGCATTGGCTCTTCCGAGGCCCGGTTGCCACCCTGGCGCGCACGAAGTCGGAAGTAGGGTTAATTGCCCGGGTGCGCACCTTTGCCAGGGTGGGCACCTTACCTGGGCTGCGCACCAGGGCGGGCTCAAGATGGCACGCGCGTTCCGTTTTTTTCACTATCTTTCAAAACGGAAATTTTAAAATCTCCTTTTTTTTTTGCCTTTTCTGGAAATTAGTGAAGGCAGCGCATCAAAGGTGCGCACCTCGCTGCCCACCTTGGTGTGCTCTGAGGTGCGCACCCGGGAGCGCTACGAAGTGTGCTCCAAGGTGCGGCGTGCACGTTGTCGGAGCCCGGTTTGCCCCGGGTGCGCACCTCGCCTGCACCTTGGCCGGGGTGGGCACCTTGGCTGGGTTTGCCCAGGGTGCGCTCCGAAGCGGGGTTACTGGAGCGCCCCCTCTTTTTTTGTCAGAGCGTTTGGTGGGGTTTCTCGCATTGGCTCTTCCCAGGCCCGGTTGTTGGGTGCGCTCCCACCCTGGCGCGCGCGAAGTTGGAAGTTGGGTTAATTGCCCGGGCGTGCACCTTCGCCAGGGTGGGCACCTTGGTGCGCACACCTTGGCTGGGCTGCGCACCAGGGCGGGCTCAAGATGGCACCAGCATTCCCTTTTTCTCACTATCTTTCAAAACGGAAATTTTAAAATCTCGTTTTTTTTTTGCCTTTTATGGAAATTAGTGAAGGCATCGCATCAAAGGTGCGCACCTCGCTGCCCACCTTGGTGTGCTCCGAGGTGCCCACCACGGTGCGCAACGCCGGTGCGAACCCGGGAGCGCCCCGATGTGTGCTCCAAGGTGCGGCGTGCACGAAGTCGGACCCCGGTTTGCCCCGGGTGCGCACCTCGCGTGCACCTTGGTGCGCACACCTTGGCTGGGTTGCGCGGCCTGGTGGGCACCATGGTGCGCACCAAGGAGCGCTCCGAAGTGTGCTCCAAGGTGCGGCGTGCACGAAGTCGGAGCCCGGTTTGCCCCGGGTACGCACCTCGCGTGCACCTTCGCCGGGGTGGGCACCTCGGCTGGGTTGCGCGCCCTGGTGCGCACCAAGGAGCGCTCCGAAGTGTGCTCCAAGGTGCGGCGTGCACGAAGTCGGAGCCCGGTTTGCCCCGGGTGCGCACCTTCGCCGCGGTGCGCACCATGGCGTGCACGAAGTCGGAGCCCGGTTTGCCCCGGGTGCGCACCTCGCGTGCACCTTCGGCGGGGTTGCGCGCCCTGGTGGGCACCATGGTGCGCACCAAGGAGCGCTCCGAAGTGTGCTCCAAGGTGCGGCGTGCACGAAGTCGGAGCCCGGTTTGCCCCGGGTGCGCACCTCGCGTGCACCTTCGGCGGGGTTGCGCGCCCTGGTGGGCACCATGGTGCGCACCAAGGAGCGCTCCGAAGTGTGCTCCAAGGTGCGGCGTGCACGAAGTCGGAGCCCGGTTTGCCCCGGGTGCGCACCTCGCGTGCACCTTCGCCGCGGTGGGCACCATGGCGTGCACGAAGTCGGAGCCCGGTTTGCCCCGGGTGCGCACCTCGCGTGCACCTTCGCCGGGGTGGGCACCTCGGCTGGGTTGCGCGCCCTGGTGCGCACCAAGGAGCGCTCCGAAGTGTGCTCCAAGGTGCGGCGTGCACGAAGTCGGAGCCCGGTTTGCCCCGGGTGCGCACCTCGCGTGCACCTTCGCCAGGGTGGGCACCTCGGTGCGCACACCTTCTCAATGTTTTCTTGCCTTTTCTGGAAATTGGTGAAGGCAGCGCATCAAAGGTGCGCACCTCGGTGTGCTCCGAGGTGCGAACCCGAGAGCGCTCCGAGGTGCCCACGAAGTCGAAAGTCGGGTTAATTGCATTGTTTTCCCCGGGTGCGCTCCGAGGTGCGCAACATCGGCGCGCACCAAGGAGGGCTCCGAAGTGTGCTCCAAGGTGCGCACGATGGCGTGCACCTCTGGTGCGCACGATTCGGAGCTCGGTTTGACCGGGGTGCGCACACCTTGGCTGGGTTGCGCACCTTTTGTGCGCTCCAAGGTGCGCACGAAGTCGGAGCTCGGTTTGCCCCGGGTGCGCACCTTCGCCAGGGTGCGCACCTTGATGCGCACGCCTTGGCTGGGCTGCGCACCTTGGTGGGCGCCATGGTGCGCACCTTTCGTGCGCTCCAAGGTGCGCACGAAGTCGGAGCTCGGTTTGCCCCGGGTGCGCACCTTGGTGGGCGCCATGGTGCACTCCGAGGTGCCCAAGATTGGTGCGCACCAAGGAGCGCTCCGAAGTGCGCTCCAAGGTGCGCGCGAAGTCGAAAGTTGGGTTAATTGTCCGGTTTGCCTCGGGTGCGCACCTTGCGTGCACCTTCGCCAGGGTGGGCGCCTTGGTGCGCACACCTTGGCTGGGCTGCGCACACCTTGGCACCCGCGTTTCCTTCATTTTAAATTTTTTTTTTTTACAATCTCTCAAGTGGGAAATTCTATAATCTCAACTTTTTTTGCCTTTTCAGGAAACTTTTGAATGGAGCGCATCATTGGTGCGCTCCGAAGTGTGCTCCAAAGCTCTCTCCAGCTGCGTGCACCTGCCCCGGCCGCGCACCCGGCCCCGCCCAGCTTCGCTCACCTGTCCCGGGCGTCTGGTGCGGAACCTTAGAGTAAGAAACATCACCGTGCACCTTGGCCAACGTGCGCGACTCGACCGAGCGCGCACTGGCCGAGGTGCACACCGATTTCACCTGGGTGCGCGCGCAGCACCTCGGGCGCACCGGGGTGCGCGCACAACGCCCGGGTTGCACCGTGGCCTGTGTGCTCGGGGCGCCTCGGGTGCGCGCTCGGTGTCGCCCCCCGCGCGCGCGGTAGTGCGGGCAGCGCACCCCGGCCCGGCCCGGCCCCGACGAGAACGCAAACGGGCAAAAGGTTTATTCAAATAGCATTGCGACGCCCGGCGAAAAACTAAAAAAGGGTGCAACACCGGGACTTCCCGGGAGGTCACCCATCCCAGTACTACTCCGGCCCAAGCGCGCTTAACTGCGGAGTTCTGATGGGATCCGGTGCACTAACGCTGGTATGATCGCACCCGTTATGAGCTTGTCGCAGTGTGTACTTAGCAAACCGCGACCCACGTGCGAATCCACCCCGGCCACCCACCCCCGTCGAGGTGCACACCCTCCCTCGCGAAGTGCGCCCCGTTCGCCAAGTGTGAGCCCTGCCCGGGTGCGCGCACCTTGCTAGGGCGTCGGGTGTGCACCCGGCCCGGCCTACGTGCGTGCACCTGGAGGGGGCGTCGTGTGCGTGCAGTGTCCCGTCTGCAACGCGGTGCCCACACACCACCTCGGGCGCAACGACCTGCGCTCACATGTGGGCCGAGTGCACCTTGGTGCATGTTCGGGGCGCCTCGGGTGCACGCTCGATCTTGCCCCGGTGCACCAAGGCGCTCGGTTTGCCCCGGGTGCGCACTTGGTGCAAGGTGGGCACCCAAAATAGGGATCAAGCACCAAAACACAAGTTTCGGGATGCAAAATGGGACCCAAGGACCACAAATGCGTTCCAAGACCCATGATGGGTCCACGAGAACAAAAATGTGTTCCGAGACTTAATAAACAAATATTGGGTTTTAGGAGAAGAAACATGCTCTGATGCCCAAAACGAGAATCGACCCCGAAAAGGCCACAGGCCAAAAGTGGGATGCGAGACAAAAAAAAATGGGACCCGAGGACCAAAATTGGGTTCCCAGGTCGAAGACAGGGCAACCGGACAAGAAACGACCTCTAAGGCTCGAAATGAGTCCCGACGACTAAAACTTGACAAGAAGCACCCATCAGGCACCCAACTCGACACCCATGGGATGCCGACCCACCCGGGCTTCCACCTAGCACACCTTGGCACCCACCCACCCTCGCACCCAACCTCGCACCCAACTTAGCACCTTTGAACCCACATTGGCACTCACCCTGACCCTGGCACCTTGGAACCCACATTGGCACTCACCTTGACCCTGGCACCCACCTTTGCACTCACCTTGGGACCCACCCTGGCTCCCACCTCGGCACCCACCCAGACACCCACCTTGGTTCCTTGGCACCCACCTTGGATCCTTGGCACCCACCCCGACACCCACCTTGGCACGCAACTTGGCTACTTGCCACCCACCTTGGCTCCTTGACGCCCACCCCGACAACCACCCCGTGACCTACCCTGGCTAGGGTTGGTGCACACCCACCCTGGTGCCCACCTTGGCACCCACCCTATGACCCACCTTGGCACGCACCTTAGTACCCACCCCGTTACCCACCCTAGGACCCACCCCGTGACCCACCTTGGCCAGGGTGGGTGCACCCACCCTGGTGCCCACCTTGGCACCCACCCATCCTAGCACCCAGCCTGTGACCGGGCTTGGAACCCAACCTTGCACCCGCACCCGTCTTGGCCAGTGTGGGTGCGCACCCATCCTGGCACCCACGTTGTGACACACCCTTTAACCCACGCACCCTAGCACCCACGTTGGCACCCACCTTGGAACCCAACCTAGCAACTTGGCACCCACCCCGTGACCCACCTTGGCATCCACCATAGCAGTCGCCGACTTGGCACCCACCTCGGCACCCACCTTGACACTTGTGGACCCACCTTGCCACTCACCCTAGCATCGACCCATCCTAGCACCCACCCTGGCACCTTTGCACCCTAGCACTCACCCATCCTAGCACCTAACCTGTGACCCACCTTGACACTCACCCTCGCACCCACCTTGGAACCCAACCTAGCACCCACCCACCCTGACACCAACCCTAGCACCTACCCACCCTTGCACCCACCCTGTGACCCATCTTGGCACCCACCCATCCTACCACTCAACCTATCACCCACCTTCTCACCCACCTTGGCATCCACCTTAGCACCCACCCACACTGGCACCTTGGCACCCACCTCGGGCAAGGTGGGTGCACACCCACCCTGGCACCCAATTTAGAACCCACCGAGCATGTTACCCACCTTGGCACCCACATTGCAGCCCACCCTAGTACCCACCCTATGACCCACATTGGCATCCACACCCTAGCACCCAGGCACCTCGACACCCGCCTTGACACCCACCCTAGCACTGAACCTGTGACCCACCTTGGAACTCACCCTAGAACCCACCCACCCTGTGAACCACCTTGGCATCCACCTTAGCACCCACCCACCTTGGCACCCACTCTAGCACTCACCCATCCTAACACCCAACTTGTTACCCACCTTGGCACCCGCCCTCGCGTCCACCTTGAAACCCACCCTAGCACCCACCCACGCAGGAGCCCACCTTGGCACCCAACCTAACACCCACGCATCCTGGCACCCAACTTGTGACCCACCTTGGAACCCACCCTAGTACCCACCTTTGAACCCACTATATCACCAACCCACCTTGGCACCCACCCTATGACCCTCTTTGGAATCCACCCTAGCACGCACCCACCCTGGCACCCACCATGGAGCGCACCCTAGCACCCACCCACCTCGGCACGCACCTCAACACCCACCTTGGTGTGCGCACTGCGCCAACCTCTCAAAGACCCTATGTGGTGCGCTCCAAAGTGTACACCTTTGGTGCGCTCCAAGGTGCGCACCTTTGGTGCACACCGAGGTGCACACCAAAGTGTGCACCGAGGTGAGCACCAAAGTGCACTCCAGGGTGCACACCAAGGCGTGCACCTTTGGTGCGGTCAATGCAAACGAATTCGGAAGTTGGGGTCGATGTCCTAATCGCTGCTGCAGACTACACGTATGAGAATCGGACAAATAGCTTTATATAGGGGAGGTGTTGCGTTTGATGGGTCGACTCCCCTGGTTGTGTGCACTGCACCAACTTCAAAGACCCTGTCTTGTTTAAGAAGTCAAAAGTTGGGGTGGATGTCCTAATCATTGCTGCAGTCTACGCATGTATGAGAATCAGACAAATAGCTTATATAGGGGAGGTGTTGCATTCGGTGGGTTGACTCCCCTGGTTGTGCGCACTGCGCCAACCTCAAAGACCCCGCATAGCAGAAGAAGTCGGAAGTCGGATTTTGGTGAGCACCAAGGCGTGCACCTTTGGTGCGGTCAACGCAGACGAATTCAGAAGTTGGGGTGGATGTCCTAATCGTTGTTGCAGGCTACACATGTATGAGAATCAGACAAATAGCTTATATAGGGGAGGTGTTGGGTTTGATGGGTCAACTCCCTTGGTTGTGCGCATTACGCCAACCTCAAAGACCTTGTTTTCGTTAAGAAGTCAAAAGTTGGGGTCAATGTCCTAATGGCTCCTGCAGGCTACACATGTATGAGAATCGGACAAATAGCTTATATAGGGGAGGTGTTGGGTTTGATGGGTCGACTCCCCTGGTTGTGCGCATTACGTCAACCTCAAAGACCTTGTTTTCGTTAAGAAGTCAAAAGTTGGGGTCGATGTCCTAATTGCTCCTGTAGACTACACATGTATGAGAATCAGACAAATAGCTTATATAGGGGAGGTGTTGGGTTTGATGGGTTGACTCCCCTAGTTGTTCGCATTACACCAACCTCAAAGACCTTGTTTTCGTTTAGAAGCCGAAAGTTGGGGTCGATGTCCTAATTGCTCCTGCAGGCTACGCATGTATGAGAATCAGACAAATAGCTTATATAGGGGAGGTGTTGGGTTTGATGGGTCGACTCCCCTGGTTGTGCGCATTGCGCCAACCTCAAAGACCCTGCATTGCGGATGAAGTCGAAAGTCAGAGTTTGGTGTGCTACAAGGTGTGGTCGAAGGTGCTCACCTAGGTGTGCACCTTTGGAGCACAGGAAAAGTGCCCTCCAAAAGTGCGCACCTTTGGAGTGCACAAAAGTGCCCTCCAAAAGTGCGCACCTTTGGAGCGCAGAAAAGTGCCCTCCAAAAAGTGCCCTCCAAAAGTGCGCACCTTTGGAGCGCAGAAAAGTGCCCTCCAAAAAGTGCCCTCCAAAAGTGCGCACCTTTGGAGCGCAGAAAAGTGCCCTCCAAAAAGTGCCCTCCAAAAGTGCGCACCTTTGGAGCGCAGAAAAGTGCCCTCCAAAAAGTGCCCTCCAAAAGTGCGCACCTTTGGAGCGCAGAAAAGTGCCCTCCAAAAAGTGCCCTCCAAAAGTGCGCACCTTTGGAGCGCAGAAAAGTGCCCTCCAAAAAGTGCCCTCCAAAAGTGCGCACCTTTGGAGCGCAGAAAAGTGCCCTCCAAAAAGTGCCCTCCAAAAGTGCGCACCTTTGGAGCGCAGAAAAGTGCCCTCCAAAAAGTGCCCTCCAAAAGTGCGCACCTTTGGAGCGCAGAAAAGTGCCCTCCAAAAAGTGCCCTCCAAAAGTGCGCACCTTTGGAGCGCAGAAAAGTGCCCTCCAAAAAGTGCCCTCCAAAAGTGCGCACCTTTGGAGCGCAGAAAAGTGCCCTCCAAAAAGTGCCCTCCAAAAGTGCGCACCTTTGGAGCGCAGAAAAGTGCCCTCCAAAAGTGCGCACCTTTGGAGCGCACAAAAGTGCCCTCCAAAAGTGCGCACTTTTGGTGCGCACCAAGGCGCTGGTTCGGTCGTTGCAGGCGAGTTCGGAAGTTGGGGTCGATGTCCTGAGCGGAGGTGCAAACTACACAGGTGTCGGAATCGGACAAATAGCTTATATAGGGGAGGTGTATGCTTCGATGGGTCGACTCCCCAGGTTGAGCGCACCGCGCCAACCTCAAAGACCCTACGGTATGGATGAAGTCGGAAGTTGGGTCCGATGACCGATTCGATTAGTAGGTATGCTCATGAGGTCGGAATTTGGGTCCGATGACCTGCCATGTGCAGGAAGGCGAATGTTGACACTGTGCGTTGCAAGGTGCACACCAAGGCGCTGGTGCGGTCTTTTTAGTCGAGTTCGGAAGTTGGGGTCGATGTCCTGATCGGAGGTGCAAGCTACACAGGTGTGGGAATCGGACAAATAGCTTATATAGGGGAGGTGTATGCTTCGTTGGGTCGACTCCCCGGGTTGAGCGCACCGCGCCAACCTCAAAGACCCTACGGTATGGATGAAGTCGGAAGTTGGGTCCGATGACCGATTCGATATGTAGGCATACTCGCGAGGTCGGAATTTGGGTCCGATGACCTGCCACGTGCAGGAAGGCGAATGTTGGCACTGTGCGTTGCAAGGTGCGCACCAAGGCGCTGGTTCGGTCGTTGGAGGCGAGTTCGGAAGTTGGGGTCGATGTCTTGATCGGAGGTGCAAACTACACAGGTGTGGGAATCGGACAAATAGCTTATATAGGGGAGGTGTATGCTTCGTTGGGTCGACTCCCCGGGTTGAGCGCACCGCGCCAACCTCAAAGACCCTACGGTATGGATGAAGTCGGAAGTTGGGTCCGATGACCGATTCGATATGTAGGCATACTCGCGAGGTCGGAATTTGGGTCCGATGACCTGCCATGTGCAGGAAGGCGAATGTTGGGACTGTGCGTCGCAAGGTGCGCACCAAGGCGCTGGTGCCGTCGTTGCAGTCGAGTTCGGAAGTTGGGGTCGATGTCCTGGTCAGAGGTGCAAACTACACAGGTGTGGGAATCGGACAAATAGCTTATATAGGGGAGGTGTATGCTTCGATGGGTCGACTCCCTGGGTTGAGCGCACCGCGCCAACCTCAAAGACCCTACAGTATGGATGAAGTCGGAAGTTGGGTCCGATGACCGATTCGATACGTAGGCATATTGGCGAGGTCTGAATTTGTGTCCGATGACCTGCCATGCGCAGGAAGGCGGAATTTGGGTCCGATGACCGAGTTGATGGCGTGCCATGCGCAGAAAGGCGGAATTTGGGTCCGATGACCGAGTTGATGTTGATGGCCCGCCATGCACAGGAAGGCGGAATTTGGGTCCGATGACCGATTTGAAGGCGTGCCATACGCAAAAAGGCGGAGTTTGGGTCCGATGACCGAGTTGATATTGATGGCCCGCCATGCGCAGGAAGGCGGAATTTGGGTCCGATGACCTGACATACGCATGGAGTCCGACTCGGGGGCCGATGTTCGATTCGATGACTTGCATTGTGGGTAAAGTCGGAAGTTGTGGTCTTTGACCCGATTCGATGACCAGACTTCGGCTGCTTGAGAATCGGACAAATAACTTATATAGGGGAGGTAGTGTTCTCGAGCATCCTCCCCCCGTGCCCGTTTATGTCGATTGATGCTGGTGCTCGACTGGTTGGAGCGCTCGGATGCAAAAATCTTGCACCAGGATTTATCGATTGTGATGGACACGGCAAGTCTCCTGATTGCTATGCAGGAGCTCATCGTGAATCTCTATGCGGCCTTGGTATGGACTCGACCTGCGGAATGGTTCGGCAATGGTAGTCGCTCCAACACGTCCTTGCAATGGCCACAGAGGTGATTCGACTAGAGCTCCAGTCTAGCTTTTGGGTTGCTTGGCGGACTGGTATAGCCGCGATCGAGTTCCGGCCATGAACGTTTTAGATAGCTCTTGGGCTTTCTGGGACGGAAGTCGGAAGTTTGGGCTGTTGTCCGATTTGATGACCATTCTTCGGATGTGTGAGAATCGGACAAATAACTTATATAGGGGACTGTGTTGTCTCACGCAGCCCCCTCCGTGCCCCTCTATCTCGACCGATGTTGGTGCTTGAAAGGGTTGGGATCGCTCGGATTTATAAACGTGCACCACCATTTGTCGAGTGTGAGGGACGCGGCAGGTCTCCTAAATGCTATGCGGGCGCTCTCTGAGAATCTCTATCCGGCCTCGACACAGACTAGTCTTGCTGAATGGTTTGGCACTGGTAGTCGATCCAACACGTCGTTGTTGTGGCCGCCTAGGCGATTCGATTCGAGCCCCCGTCTAGCTTTTGGGTTGCTTGGCGGATTTTGCCCTATCCGCAAGTGAGCTCGGTCCCTAAACGTTCGAGAAACCCGATTGCTATGCGCCGACTCTCTTTCTTGCGAGCCTCCATCTAGCTTTTGGGTCTCTACGGAACGGAAGTCGGAATCTGGGACCGTTGTTTGATTCGACGAGGCAGACTACGGTTGTGCGAGAATCGGACAAATAACTTATATAGGGGAGGTGTTGACTGGAGCATTCTCCCCCGTGCCCCTCTAACTCGACCAATGCTGGCGCTCGAACGGTGGTAGCGCTCGGATTTTCATTGAGCGCCAGCATTGGTCGATTTAGAGGGGCATGCGAGATTCCCGAATGCTATGCGAGGGCTCTAACGGAAATGTCTATTGGTTTCGGTATGGATGCAATTGCGAGTGGTTCGGCAAAGGTAGTCGTTCCGATGCGTCCATGTCGTGGCCAAATCGATAATTCGATTTGAGCCCTCGTATAGCATTTGGGTCTCTCGATGTGATTCCGCATTCCAGTCCCTTTGGGCACTGCTTGAGCCGCATCCCAGGGGGTTCCCTTCCCAATAATCTGCCTCGCAACCCGATTGCTATGCGGTGAGGCTCCTCGGCCGCCTCGGAACTATCTGTGTATCAGACGCATCGCGGGATAAGGGGTTGGCAACGGTAGTCGCCCCAAGCGCGTCCGATGCTTGGACCATTCCGAGGCGGCCCTGAAGCCTCTTCCGTCTAGCCGTTGGGTCCTTCTCGCCGCATCCCTCGCCTCGCACCCCGATTGCTATGCGGTGAGGCTCCTCGGCCGCCTCGGAACTATCTGTGTATCGGACGCGTCGCGGGATAAGGGGTTGTCACTGGTAGTCGCCCCAAGCGCGTCCGATGCTTGGACCATTCCGAGGCGGCCCTGAAGCCTCTTCCGTCTAGCCGTTGGGTCCTTCTCGCCGCATCCCTCGCCTCGCACCCCGATTGCTATGCGGTGAGGCTCCTCGGCCGCCTCGGAACTATCTGTGTATCGGACGCGTCGCGGGATAAGGGGTTGTCATTGGTAGTCGCCCCAAGCGCGTCCGATGCTTGGACCATTCCGAGGCGGCCCTGAAGCCTCTTCCGTCTAGCCGTTGGGTCCTTCTCGCCGCATCCCTCGCCTCGCACCCCGATTGCTATGCGGTGAGGCTCCTCGGCCGCCTCGGAACTATCTGTGTATCGGACGCGTCGCGGGATAAGGGGTTGTCACTGGTAGTCGCCCCAAGCGCGTCCGATGCTTGGACCATTCCGAGGCGGCCCTGAAGCCTCTTCCGTCTAGCCGTTGGGTCCTTCTCGCCGCATCCCTCGCCTCGCACCCCGATTGCTATGCGGTGAGGCTCCTCGGCCGCCTCGGAACTATCTGTGTATCGGACGCGTCGCGGGATAAGGGGTTGTCACTGGTAGTCGCCCCAAGCGCGTTCGATGCTTGGACCATTCCGAGGCGGCCCTGAAGCCTCTTCCGTCTAGCCGTTGGGTCCTTCTCGCCGCATCCCTCGCCTCGCACCCCGATTGCTATGCGGTGAGGCTCCTCGGCCGCCTTGGAACTATCTGTGTATCGGACGCGTCGCGGGATAAGGGGTTGTCACTGGTAGTCGCCCCAAGCGCGTCCGATGCTTGGACCATTCCGAGGCGGACCCGAAGCCTCTTCCGTCTAGCCGTTGGGTCCTTCTCGCCGCATCCTTCGCCTCGCACCCCGATTGCTATGCGGTGAGGCTCCTCGGCCGCCTCGGAACTATCTGTGTATCGGACGCGTCGCGGGATAAGGGGTTGTCACTGGTAGTCGCCCCAAGCGCGTCCGATGCTTGGACCATTCCGAGGCGGACCCGAAGCCTCTTCCGTCTAGCCGTTGGGTCCTTCTCGCCGCATCCCTCGCCTCGCACCCCGATTGCTATGCGGTGAGGCTCCTCGGCCGCCTTGGAACTATCTGTGTATCGGACGCGTCGCGGGATAAGGGGTTGTCACTGGTAGTCGCCCCAAGCGCGTCCGATGCTTGGACCATTCCGAGGCGGACCCGAAGCCTCTTCCGTCTAGCCGTTGGGTCCTTCTCGCCGCATCCCTCGCCTCGCACCCCGATTGCTATGCGGTGAGGCTCCTCGGCCGCCTTGGAACTATCTGTGTATCGGACGCGTCGCGGGATAAGGGGTTGTCACTGGTAGTCGCCCCAAGCGCGTCCGATGCTTGGACCATTCCGAGGCGGACCCGAAGCCTCTTCCGTCTAGCCGTTGGGTCCTTCTCGCCGCATCCCTCGCCTCGCACCCCGATTGCTATGCGGTGAGGCTCCTCGGCCGCCTTGGAACTATCTGTGTATCGGACGCGTCGCGGGATAAGGGGTTGTCACTGGTAGTCGCCCCAAGCGCGTCCGATGCTTGGACCATTCCGAGGCGGCCCCGAAGCCTCTTCCGTGTAGCCGTTGGGTCGTTCTCGCCGCATCCCTCGCCTCGCACCCCGATTGCTATGCGGTGAGGCTCCTCGGCCGCCTTGGAACTATCTGTGTATCGGACGCGTCGTGGGATAAGGGGTTGTCACTGGTAGTCGCCCCAAGCGCGTCCGATGCTTGGACCATTCCGAGGCGGCCCCGAAGCCTCTTCCGTGTAGCCGTTGGGTCCTTCTCGCCGCATCCCTCGCCTCGCACCCCGATTGCTATGCGGTGAGGCTCCTCGGCCGCCTTGGAACTATCTGTGTATCGGACGCGTCGCGGGATAAGGGGTTGTCACTGGTAGTCGCCCCAAGCGCGTCCGATGCTTGGACCATTCCGAGGCGGACCTGAAGCCTCTTCCCTCTAGCCGTTGGGGCTTTCTCGCCGCATCCCTCGCCTCGCACCCTGATTGCTATGCTGTGAGGCTCCTCGGCCG
This sequence comes from Cryptomeria japonica, assembly GCF_030272615.1. NCBI lineage: Eukaryota > Viridiplantae > Streptophyta > Pinopsida > Cupressales > Cupressaceae > Cryptomeria > Cryptomeria japonica. Next base: position 29,767 of record NW_026729286.1, read on the forward strand.
CCTTGGAACTATCTGTGTATCGGACGCATCGCGGGATAAGGGGTTGGCAGTGGTAGTCGCCCCAAGCGCATCCGATGCTTGGACCATTCCGAGGCGGCCCTGCAGGGCGGCCCTGCAGCCTCTTCCGTCTAGCCGTTGGGGCCATCTCGCCGCATCCCCCACCTCGCACCACGATTGCTATGCGGTGAGGCTCCTTGGCCGCCTCGGAACTATCTGTGTATCGGACGCATCGCGGGATAAGGGGTTGTCACTGGTAGTCGCCCCAAGCGCGTCCGATGCTTGGACTATTCCGAGGCGGCCCTGCAGCCTCTTCCGTCTAGCCGTTGGGGCCATCTCGCTGCATCCCCCACCTCCTCGGCCGCCTCGGAACTATCTGTGTATCGGACGCATCGCGGGATAAGGGGTTGGCAGTGGTAGTCGCCCCAAGCGCGTCCGATGCTTGGACTATTCCGAGGCAGCCCTGCAGCCTCTTCCGTCTAGCCTTTGGGGCCATCTCGCCGCATCCCTCGCCTCGCACCCCGATTGCTATGCGGTGAGGCTCCTCGGCCGCCTGGGAACTATCTTCGTATCGGACGCATCGCGGGATAAGGGGTTGTCACTGGTAGTCGCCCCAAGCGCGTCCGATGCTTGGACTATTCCGAGGCGGCCCTGTGGCCTCTTCCGTCTAGCCGTTGGGGCCATCTCGCCGCATCCCCCACCTCGCACCCCGATTGCTATGCGGTGAGGCTCTTCGGCCGCCTTGGAACTATCTTCGTATCGGACGCATCGCGGGATAAGGGGTTGTCACTGGTAGTGGCCCCAAGCGCGTCCGATGCTTGGACTATTCCGAGGCGGCCCTGCAGCCTCTTCCGTCTAGCCGTTGGGGCCATCTCGCCGCATCCCCCACCTCGCACCCCGATTGCTATGCGGTGAGGCTCCTCGGCCGCCTTGGAACTATCTTCGTATCGGACGCATCGCGGGATAAGGGGTTGTCACTGGTAGTCGCCCCAAGCGCGTCCGATGCTTGGACTATTCCGACGCGGCCCTGTGGCCTCTTCCGTCTAGCCGTTGGGGCCATCTCGCCGCATCCCCCACCTCGCACCCCGATTGCTATGCGGTGAGGCTCCTCGGCCGCCTTGGAACCATCTTCGTATCGGACGCATCGCGGGATAGGGGGCTGTCACTGGTAGTCGCCCCAAGCGTGTCCGATGCTTGGACCATTCCTAGGCGGCCCTGAAGCCTCTTCCGTCTAGCCGTTGGGGCCTTCCCGCCCCATCCCTCGCCTCGCACCCCCGATTGCTATGCGGTGAGGCTCCTCGGCCGCCTTGGAACCATCTGTGTATCGGACGCATCGCGGGATAAGGGGTTGGCACTGGCAGTCGCCCCAAGCGCGTCCGATGCTTGGACCATTCCGAGGTGGCCCTGAAGCCTCTTCCGTCTAGCCGTTGGGGCCTTCCCGCCCCATCCCTCGCCTCGCACCCCGATTGATATGCGGTGAGGCTCCTCGGCCGCCTTGGAACTATCTGTGTATCGGACGCATCGCGGGATAAGGGGTTGGCACTGGTAGTCGTCCCAATCGCATCCGATGCTTGGACCATTCCGAGGCGGCCCTGCAGCCTCTTCCGTTTAGCCGTCGGGGCCTTCCCGCCGCATCCCTCGCCTCGCATCCCGATTCCTATGCGGTGAGTCTTCTCGGCCGCCGCGGAACTATACCTGTTATTGCTACTGCATCCTTCGGCTGGTAACCTCCTCTGCCGCCTTGGAACGTTCTCTTTGTCGGACGCGTCGCGGGATAAGGGGTTGGCACTGGTAGTCGCCCCAAGCGCGCCCGATGCATAGACCGCTCCGAGTCGACCTTGCTTTCAGCCTCTCACATGCATAGACCTCTCTGAGTCGACCCTGCAGCCTCTCACGTTTAGCCTTTGGAATCTCGCCTCACAACATGATTGCTATCCTTGATGCATCCCTTGCCTCGAGCCCTGATTGCTTTCTTGGCTGCATCCCTCCTCTCCTCACAGCCCGGTTGTCATCACTGCTTCATCCGTCGCTTCATGCATTCTGGCTGCTGGGCCCTTCCCACCGCACACCTCGATTGCTATCTCTTCTGCATCACACACCCCGATTGCTATCTCTGCTACATCCCTCGGCTCTCACTTCTGCATCCTTCGCCTCACACCTCGATTGCTATCAATGCTGCATCCGTAACCTCACACCCCGATTGCTATGCGGGGAGGCTCCTTGGCCGCCTTGGAAATTTCTGTGTGTCGGACGCACCGCGGGATAAGGGGTTGGCACTGGTAGTCGCCCCAAGTGCGCCCGATTCTTAGACCGCTTCGAGGTGACCTCGTAGCCTCTTTCGTCCAGGCTTCCTGCCTTCAACGCCCTTTTTACACCTCGATTGCTATGCGCGGGCTCGTTGGCGTCTATCACCTCTCTGCGAAGAGTGGCACGATGATTGTTGGGGTAAATCGTAGCAGTCCGATCTCTGGCCTTGGGCCATTGTGAGGGCTGATCGATTTCCTGTGCGCATCTCGTGTTCGCCCAGTAACAGACTCGACGACTTGTAATCGGTCTTGTTCCCGATTGTTCCTGGAGGTAGTCTTCGGAACTCTTGGATTTGACCTGTCACTCGAACTGTCCTCTTCCGAGGATGCTTGTGTGTGTGTGCTTGTGCCATTTCCTTGGCGGTATTAACGAGATATTAAAGAGCGGAGTGAGCGCCTCGCCCAGCTATGTTTGGGGCTCTCACTCCCTT
>NW_026729286.1:42500-82500 GCF_030272615.1 Cryptomeria japonica
TGTGCACCTCGGGTGGGCACCTTGGTGCGCATGCCTTGCCTGGGCTGCGCACCAGGGCGGGCTCAAGATGGCACCCGCGTTCCTTTTTTTTCACTATCTTTCAAAACGGAAATTTTAAAATCTCATTTTTTTTTGCCTTTTTCTGGAAATTAGTGAAGGCAGCGCATCAAAGGTGCGCACCTCGCTGCCCACCACGGTGCGCAACGCCGGTGGGCACCCGGGAGTGCTTCGAAGTGTGCTCCAAGGTGCTGCGTGCACGTTGTCGGAGCCCGGTTTGCCCCGGGTGCGCACCTCGCGTGCACCTTCGTCGGGGTGGGCACCTTGGCTGGGTTTGCCCCGGCTGCGCTCCGAAGCGGGGTTATTGGAGCGCCGCCTCTTTTTTTGTCGGAGCGTTTGGTGGGGTTTCTCGCATTGGCTCTTCCGAGGCCCGGTTGCCACCCTGGCGCGCACGAAGTCGGAAGTAGGGTTAATTGCCCGGGTGCGCACCTTTGCCAGGGTGGGCACCTTACCTGGGCTGCGCACCAGGGCGGGCTCAAGATGGCACGCGCGTTCCGTTTTTTTCACTATCTTTCAAAACGGAAATTTTAAAATCTCCTTTTTTTTTTGCCTTTTCTGGAAATTAGTGAAGGCAGCGCATCAAAGGTGCGCACCTCGCTGCCCACCTTGGTGTGCTCTGAGGTGCGCACCCGGGAGCGCTACGAAGTGTGCTCCAAGGTGCGGCGTGCACGTTGTCGGAGCCCGGTTTGCCCCGGGTGCGCACCTCGCCTGCACCTTGGCCGGGGTGGGCACCTTGGCTGGGTTTGCCCAGGGTGCGCTCCGAAGCGGGGTTACTGGAGCGCCCCCTCTTTTTTTGTCAGAGCGTTTGGTGGGGTTTCTCGCATTGGCTCTTCCCAGGCCCGGTTGTTGGGTGCGCTCCCACCCTGGCGCGCGCGAAGTTGGAAGTTGGGTTAATTGCCCGGGCGCGCACCTTCGCCAGGGTGGGCACCTTGGTGCGCACACCTTGGCTGGGCTGCGCACCAGGGCGGGCTCAAGATGGCACCAGCATTCCCTTTTTCTCACTATCTTTCAAAACGGAAATTTTAAAATCTCGTTTTTTTTTTGCCTTTTATGGAAATTAGTGAAGGCATCGCATCAAAGGTGCGCACCTCGCTGCCCACCTTGGTGTGCTCCGAGGTGCCCACCACGGTGCGCAACGCCGGTGCGAACCCGGGAGCGCCCCGATGTGTGCTCCAAGGTGCGGCGTGCACGAAGTCGGACCCCGGTTTGCCCCGGGTGCGCACCTCGCGTGCACCTTGGTGCGCACACCTTGGCTGGGTTGCGCGGCCTGGTGGGCACCATGGTGCGCACCAAGGAGCGCTCCGAAGTGTGCTCCAAGGTGCGGCGTGCACGAAGTCGGAGCCCGGTTTGCCCCGGGTACGCACCTCGCGTGCACCTTCGCCGGGGTGGGCACCTCGGCTGGGTTGCGCGCCCTGGTGCGCACCAAGGAGCGCTCCGAAGTGTGCTCCAAGGTGCGGCGTGCACGAAGTCGGAGCCCGGTTTGCCCCGGGTGCGCACCTTCGCCGCGGTGCGCACCATGGCGTGCACGAAGTCGGAGCCCGGTTTGCCCCGGGTGCGCACCTCGCGTGCACCTTCGGCGGGGTTGCGCGCCCTGGTGGGCACCATGGTGCGCACCAAGGAGCGCTCCGAAGTGTGCTCCAAGGTGCGGCGTGCACGAAGTCGGAGCCCGGTTTGCCCCGGGTGCGCACCTCGCGTGCACCTTCGGCGGGGTTGCGCGCCCTGGTGGGCACCATGGTGCGCACCAAGGAGCGCTCCGAAGTGTGCTCCAAGGTGCGGCGTGCACGAAGTCGGAGCCCGGTTTGCCCCGGGTGCGCACCTCGCGTGCACCTTCGCCGCGGTGGGCACCATGGCGTGCACGAAGTCGGAGCCCGGTTTGCCCCGGGTGCGCACCTCGCGTGCACCTTCGCCGGGGTGGGCACCTCGGCTGGGTTGCGCGCCCTGGTGCGCACCAAGGAGCGCTCCGAAGTGTGCTCCAAGGTGCGGCGTGCACGAAGTCGGAGCCCGGTTTGCCCCGGGTGCGCACCTCGCGTGCACCTTCGCCAGGGTGGGCACCTCGGTGCGCACACCTTCTCAATGTTTTCTTGCCTTTTCTGGAAATTGGTGAAGGCAGCGCATCAAAGGTGCGCACCTCGGTGTGCTCCGAGGTGCGAACCCGAGAGCGCTCCGAGGTGCCCACGAAGTCGAAAGTCGGGTTAATTGCATTGTTTTCCCCGGGTGCGCTCCGAGGTGCGCAACATCGGCGCGCACCAAGGAGGGCTCCGAAGTGTGCTCCAAGGTGCGCACGATGGCGTGCACCTCTGGTGCGCACGATTCGGAGCTCGGTTTGACCGGGGTGCGCACACCTTGGCTGGGTTGCGCACCTTTTGTGCGCTCCAAGGTGCGCACGAAGTCGGAGCTCGGTTTGCCCCGGGTGCGCACCTTCGCCAGGGTGCGCACCTTGATGCGCACGCCTTGGCTGGGCTGCGCACCTTGGTGGGCGCCATGGTGCGCACCTTTCGTGCGCTCCAAGGTGCGCACGAAGTCGGAGCTCGGTTTGCCCCGGGTGCGCACCTTGGTGGGCGCCATGGTGCACTCCGAGGTGCCCAAGATTGGTGCGCACCAAGGAGCGCTCCGAAGTGCGCTCCAAGGTGCGCGCGAAGTCGAAAGTTGGGTTAATTGTCCGGTTTGCCTCGGGTGCGCACCTTGCGTGCACCTTCGCCAGGGTGGGCGCCTTGGTGCGCACACCTTGGCTGGGCTGCGCACACCTTGGCACCCGCGTTTCCTTCATTTTAAATTTTTTTTTTTTACAATCTCTCAAGTGGGAAATTCTATAATCTCAACTTTTTTTGCCTTTTCAGGAAACTTTTGAATGGAGCGCATCATTGGTGCGCTCCGAAGTGTGCTCCAAAGCTCTCTCCAGCTGCGTGCACCTGCCCCGGCCGCGCACCCGGCCCCGCCCAGCTTCGCTCACCTGTCCCGGGCGTCTGGTGCGGAACCTTAGAGTAAGAAACATCACCGTGCACCTTGGCCAACGTGCGCGACTCGACCGAGCGCGCACTGGCCGAGGTGCACACCGATTTCACCTGGGTGCGCGCGCAGCACCTCGGGCGCACCGGGGTGCGCGCACAACGCCCGGGTTGCACCGTGGCCTGTGTGCTCGGGGCGCCTCGGGTGCGCGCTCGGTGTCGCCCCCGCGCGCGCGGTAGTGCGGGCAGCGCACCCCGGCCCGGCCCGGCCCCGACGAGAACGCAAACGGGCAAAAGGTTTATTCAAATAGCATTGCGACGCCCGGCGAAAAACTAAAAAAGGGTGCAACACCGGGACTTCCCGGGAGGTCACCCATCCCAGTACTACTCCGGCCCAAGCGCGCTTAACTGCGGAGTTCTGATGGGATCCGGTGCACTAACGCTGGTATGATCGCACCCGTTATGAGCTTGTCGCAGTGTGTACTTAGCAAACCGCGACCCACGTGCGAATCCACCCCGGCCACCCACCCCCGTCGAGGTGCACACCCTCCCTCGCGAAGTGCGCCCCGTTCGCCAAGTGTGAGCCCTGCCCGGGTGCGCGCACCTTGCTAGGGCGTCGGGTGTGCACCCGGCCCGGCCTACGTGCGTGCACCTGGAGGGGGCGTCGTGTGCGTGCAGTGTCCCGTCTGCAACGCGGTGCCCACACACCACCTCGGGCGCAACGACCTGCGCTCACATGTGGGCCGAGTGCACCTTGGTGCATGTTCGGGGCGCCTCGGGTGCACGCTCGATCTTGCCCCGGTGCACCAAGGCGCTCGGTTTGCCCCGGGTGCGCACTTGGTGCAAGGTGGGCACCCAAAATAGGGATCAAGCACCAAAACACAAGTTTCGGGATGCAAAATGGGACCCAAGGACCACAAATGCGTTCCAAGACCCATGATGGGTCCACGAGAACAAAAATGTGTTCCGAGACTTAATAAACAAATATTGGGTTTTAGGAGAAGAAACATGCTCTGATGCCCAAAACGAGAATCGACCCCGAAAAGGCCACAGGCCAAAAGTGGGATGCGAGACAAAAAAAAATGGGACCCGAGGACCAAAATTGGGTTCCCAGGTCGAAGACAGGGCAACCGGACAAGAAACGACCTCTAAGGCTCGAAATGAGTCCCGGCGACTAAAACTTGACAAGAAGCACCCATCAGGCACCCAACTCGACACCCATGGGATGCCGACCCACCCGGGCTTCCACCTAGCACACCTTGGCACCCACCCACCCTCGCACCCAACCTCGCACCCAACTTAGCACCTTTGAACCCACATTGGCACTCACCCTGACCCTGGCACCTTGGAACCCACATTGGCACTCACCTTGACCCTGGCACCCACCTTTGCACTCACCTTGGGACCCACCCTGGCTCCCACCTCGGCACCCACCCAGACACCCACCTTGGTTCCTTGGCACCCACCTTGGATCCTTGGCACCCACCCCGACACCCACCTTGGCACGCAACTTGGCTACTTGCCACCCATCTTGGCTCCTTGACGCCCACCCCGACAACCACCCCGTGACCTACCCTGGCTAGGGTTGGTGCACACCCACCCTGGTGCCCACCTTGGCACCCACCCTATGACCCACCTTGGCACGCACCTTAGTACCCACCCCGTTACCCACCCTAGGACCCACCCCGTGACCCACCTTGGCCAGGGTGGGTGCCTTGGTGCGCACAACTTGCCTGGGCTGCACACCAGGGCGGGCTCAAGATGGCACCCGCGTTCCGTTTTTTTCACTATCTTTCAAAACGGAAATTTTAAAATCTCATTTTTTTCTTTTTTTTGCCTTTTCTGGAAATTAGTGAAGGCAGCGCATCAAAGGTGCGCAATGCTGGTGCGAACCCGGGAGCGCTCCGATGTGTGCTCCAAGGTGCGGCGTGCACGAAGTCCGAGCCCGGTTTGCCCCGGGTGCGCACCTCGCGTGCACCTTCGCCGGGGTGAGCACCTTGGCTGGGTTGCGCGCCCTGGTGCGTACCAAGGAGCGCTCTGAAGTGTGCTCCAAGGTGCGGCGTGCACGAAGTCGGAGCCCGGTTTGCCCCGGGTGTGCACCTCGGGTGCGCACCTCGCGTGCACCTTCGCTGCGGTGGGCACCTTGGCTGGGTTGCGCGCCTTGGTGGGCACCATGCAGTGCACGAAGTCGGAGCCCGGTTTGCCCCGGGCGCGCACCTCCGCCAGGGTGGGCACCTTGGTGCGCACAACTTGCCTGGGCTGCGCACCAGGAAGGGCTCAAGATGGCACCCGCGTTCCGTTTTTTTCACTATCTTTCAGAACGGAAATTTTAAAATATCGTTTTTTTTTGCCTTTTCTGGAAATTAGTGAAGGCAGCGCATCAAAGGTGCGCAACGCTGGTGCGAACCTGGGAGCGCTCCGATGTGTGCTCCAAGGTGCGGCGTGCACAAAGTCGGAGCCCGGTTTGCCCCGGGTGCGCCCTGGTGGGCACCATGGTGCGCACCAAGGAGCGCTCCGAAGTGTGCTCCAAGGTGCGGCCTGCACGAAGTCGGAGCCCGGTTTGCCCCGGGTGTGCACCTCGGGTGGGCACCTTGGTGCGCATGCCTTGCCTGGGCTGCGCACCAGGGCGGGCTCAAGATGGCACCCGCGTTCCTTTTTTTTCACTATCTTTCAAAACGGAAATTTTAAAATCTCATTTTTTTTTGCCTTTTTCTGGAAATTAGTGAAGGCAGCGCATCAAAGGTGCGCACCTCGCTGCCCACCACGGTGCGCAACGCCGGTGGGCACCCGGGAGTGCTTCGAAGTGTGCTCCAAGGTGTTGCGTGCACGTTGTCGGAGCCCGGTTTGCCCCGGGTGCGCACCTCGCGTGCACCTTCGTCGGGGTGGGCACCTTGGCTTGGTTTGCCCCGGCTGCGCTCCGAAGCGGGGTTATTGGAGCGCCGCCTCTTTTTTTGTCGGAGCGTTTGGTGGGGTTTCTCGCATTGGCTCTTCCGAGGCCCGGTTGCCACCCTGGCGCGCACGAAGTCGGAAGTAGGGTTAATTGCCCGGGTGCGCACCTTTGCCAGGGTGGCACCTTACCTGGGCTGCGCACCAGGGCGGGCTCAAGATGGCACGCGCGTTCCGTTTTTTTCACTATCTTTCAAAACGGAAATTTTAAAATCTCCTTTTTTTTTTGCCTTTTCTGGAAATTAGTGAAGGCAGCGCATCAAAGGTGCGCACCTCGCTGCCCACCTTGGTGTGCTCTGAGGTGCGCACCCGGGAGCGCTACGAAGTGTGCTCCAAGGTGCGGCGTGCACGTTGTCGGAGCCCGGTTTGCCCCGGGTGCGCACCTCGCCTGCACCTTGGCCGGGGTGGGCACCTTGGCTGGGTTTGCCCAGGGTGCGCTCCGAAGCGGGGTTACTGGAGCGCCCCCTCTTTTTTTGTCAGAGAGTTTGGTGGGGTTTCTCGCATTGGCTCTTCCCAGGCCCGGTTGTTGGGTGCGCTCCCACCCTGGCGCGCGCGAAGTTGGAAGTTGGGTTAATTGCCCGGGCGCGCACCTTCGCCAGGGTGGGCACCTTGGTGCGCAAACCTTGGCTGGGCTGCGCACCAGGGCGGGCTCAAGATGGCACCAGCATTCCCTTTTTCTCACTATCTTTCAAAACGGAAATTTTAAAATCTCGTTTTTTTTTTGCCTTTTATGGAAATTAGTGAAGGCATCGCATCAAAGGTGCGCACCTCGCTGCCCACCTTGGTGTGCTCCGAGGTGCCCACCACGGTGCGCAACGCCGGTGCGAACCCGGGAGCGCCCCGATGTGTGCTCCAAGGTGCGGCGTGCACGAAGTCGGACCCCGGTTTGCCCCGGGTGCGCACCTCGCGTGCACCTTGGTGCGCACACCTTGGCTGGGTTGCGCGGCCTGGTGGGCACCATGGTGCGCACCAAGGAGCGCTCCGAAGTGTGCTCCAAGGTGCGGCGTGCACGAAGTCGGAGCCCGGTTTGCCCCGGGTGCGCACCTTCGCCGCGGTGGGCACCATGGCGTGCACGAAGTCGGAGCCCGGTTTGCCCCGGGTGCGCACCTCGCGTGCACCTTCGCCGGGGTGGGCACCTCGGCTGGGTTGCGCGCCCTGGTGCGCACCAAGGAGCGCTCTGAAGTGTGCTCCAAGGTGCGGCGTGCACGAAGTCGGAGCCCGGTTTGCCCCGGGTGTGCACCTCGCGTGCACCTTCGCTGCGGTGGGCACCTTGGCTGGGTTGCGCGCCTTGGTGGGCACCATGCAGTGCACGAAGTCGGAGCCCGGTTTGCCCCGGGCGCGCACCTCCGCCAGGGTGGGCACCTTGGTGCGCACAACTTGCCTGGGCTGCGCACCAGGAAGGGCTCAAGATGGCACCCGCGTTCCGTTTTTTTCACTATCTTTCAGAACGGAAATTTTAAAATATCGTTTTTTTTTGCCTTTTCTGGAAATTAGTGAAGGCAGCGCATCAAAGGTGCGCAACGCTGGTGCGAACCTGGGAGCGCTCCGATGTGTGCTCCAAGGTGCGGCGTGCACGAAGTCGGACCCCGGTTTGCCCCGGGTGCGCACCTCGCGTGCACCTTGGTGCGCACACCTTGGCTGGGTTGCGCGCCCTGGTGGGCACCATGGTGCGCACCAAGGAGCGCTCCGAAGTGTGCTCCAAGGTGCGGCGTGCACGAAGTCGGAGCCCGGTTTGCCCCGGGTGCGCACCTCGCGTGCACCTTCGCCGCGGTGGGCACCATGGCGTGCACGAAGTCGGAGCCCGGTTTGCCCCGGGTGCGCACCTCGCGTGCACCTTCGCCGGGGTGGGCACCTTGGTGTGCAGACCTTGGCTGGGTTGCGCGCCCTGGTGGGCACCATGGTGCGCACCAAGGAGCGCTCCGAAGTGTGCTCCAAGGTGCGGCCTGCACGAAGTCGGAGCCCGGTTTGCCCCGGGTGTGCACCTCGGGTGGGCACCTTGGTGCGCATGCCTTGCCTGGGCTGCGCACCAGGGCGGGCTCAAGATGGCACCCGCGTTCCTTTTTTTTCACTATCTTTCAAAACGGAAATTTTAAAATCTCATTTTTTTTTGCCTTTTTCTGGAAATTAGTGAAGGCAGCGCATCAAAGGTGCGCACCTCGCTGCCCACCACGGTGCGCAACACCGGTGGGCACCCGGGAGTGCTTCGAAGTGTGCTCCAAGGTGCTGCGTGCACGTTGTCGGAGCCCGGTTTGCCCCGGGTGCGCACCTCGCGTGCACCTTCGTCGGGGTGGGCACCTTGGCTGGGTTTGCCCCGGCTGCGCTCCGAAGCGGGGTTATTGGAGCGCCGCCTCTTTTTTTGTCGGAGCGTTTGGTGGGGTTTCTCGCATTGGCTCTTCCGAGGCCCGGTTGCCACCCTGGCGCGCACGAAGTCGGAAGTAGGGTTAATTGCCCGGGTGCGCACCTTTGCCAGGGTGGGCACCTTACCTGGGCTGCGCACCAGGGCGGGCTCAAGATGGCACGCGCGTTCCGTTTTTTTCACTATCTTTCAAAACGGAAATTTTAAAATCTCCTTTTTTTTTTGCCTTTTCTGGAAATTAGTGAAGGCAGCGCATCAAAGGTGCGCACCTCGCTGCCCACCTTGGTGTGCTCTGAGGTGCGCACCCGGGAGCGCTACGAAGTGTGCTCCAAGGTGCGGCGTGCACGTTGTCGGAGCCCGGTTTGCCCCGGGTGCGCACCTCGCCTGCACCTTGGCCGGGGTGGGCACCTTGGCTGGGTTTGCCCAGGGTGCGCTCCGAAGCGGGGTTACTGGAGCGCCCCCTCTTTTTTTGTCAGAGCGTTTGGTGGGGTTTCTCGCATTGGCTCTTCCCAGGCCCGGTTGTTGGGTGCGCTCCCACCCTGGCGCGCGCGAAGTTGGAAGTTGGGTTAATTGCCCGGGCGCGCACCTTCGCCAGGGTGGGCACCTTGGTGCGCACACCTTGGCTGGGCTGCGCACCAGGGCGGGCTCAAGATGGCACCAGCATTCCCTTTTTCTCACTATCTTTCAAAACGGAAATTTTAAAATCTCGTTTTTTTTTTGCCTTTTATGGAAATTAGTGAAGGCATCGCATCAAAGGTGCGCACCTCGCTGCCCACCTTGGTGTGCTCCGAGGTGCCCACCACGGTGCGCAACGCCGGTGCGAACCCGGGAGCGCCCCGATGTGTGCTCCAAGGTGCGGCGTGCACGAAGTCGGACCCCGGTTTGCCCCGGGTGCGCACCTCGCGTGCACCTTGGTGCGCACACCTTGGCTGGGTTGCGCGGCCTGGTGGGCACCATGGTGCGCACCAAGGAGCGCTCCGAAGTGTGCTCCAAGGTGCGGCGTGCACGAAGTCGGAGCCCGGTTTGCCCCGGGTACGCACCTCGCGTGCACCTTCGCCGGGGTGGGCACCTCGGCTGGGTTGCGCGCCCTGGTGCGCACCAAGGAGCGCTCCGAAGTGTGCTCCAAGGTGCGGCGTGCACGAAGTCGGAGCCCGGTTTGCCCCGGGTGCGCACCTTCGCCGCGGTGCGCACCATGGCGTGCACGAAGTCGGAGCCCGGTTTGCCCCGGGTGCGCACCTCGCGTGCACCTTCGGCGGGGTTGCGCGCCCTGGTGGGCACCATGGTGCGCACCAAGGAGCGCTCCGAAGTGTGCTCCAAGGTGCGGCGTGCACGAAGTCGGAGCCCGGTTTGCCCCGGGTGCGCACCTCGCGTGCACCTTCGGCGGGGTTGCGCGCCCTGGTGGGCACCATGGTGCGCACCAAGGAGCGCTCCGAAGTGTGCTCCAAGGTGCGGCGTGCACGAAGTCGGAGCCCGGTTTGCCCCGGGTGCGCACCTCGCGTGCACCTTCGCCGCGGTGGGCACCATGGCGTGCACGAAGTCGGAGCCCGGTTTGCCCCGGGTGCGCACCTCGCGTGCACCTTCGCCGGGGTGGGCACCTCGGCTGGGTTGCGCGCCCTGGTGCGCACCAAGGAGCGCTCCGAAGTGTGCTCCAAGGTGCGGCGTGCACGAAGTCGGAGCCCGGTTTGCCCCGGGTGCGCACCTCGCGTGCACCTTCGCCAGGGTGGGCACCTCGGTGCGCACACCTTCTCAATGTTTTCTTGCCTTTTCTGGAAATTGGTGAAGGCAGCGCATCAAAGGTGCGCACCTCGGTGTGCTCCGAGGTGCGAACCCGAGAGCGCTCCGAGGTGCCCACGAAGTCGAAAGTCGGGTTAATTGCATTGTTTTCCCCGGGTGCGCTCCGAGGTGCGCAACATCGGCGCGCACCAAGGAGGGCTCCGAAGTGTGCTCCAAGGTGCGCACGATGGCGTGCACCTCTGGTGCGCACGATTCGGAGCTCGGTTTGACCGGGGTGCGCACACCTTGGCTGGGTTGCGCACCTTTTGTGCGCTCCAAGGTGCGCACGAAGTCGGAGCTCGGTTTGCCCCGGGTGCGCACCTTCGCCAGGGTGCGCACCTTGATGCGCACGCCTTGGCTGGGCTGCGCACCTTGGTGGGCGCCATGGTGCGCACCTTTCGTGCGCTCCAAGGTGCGCACGAAGTCGGAGCTCGGTTTGCCCCGGGTGCGCACCTTGGTGGGCGCCATGGTGCACTCCGAGGTGCCCAAGATTGGTGCGCACCAAGGAGCGCTCCGAAGTGCGCTCCAAGGTGCGCGCGAAGTCGAAAGTTGGGTTAATTGTCCGGTTTGCCTCGGGTGCGCACCTTGCGTGCACCTTCGCCAGGGTGGGCGCCTTGGTGCGCACACCTTGGCTGGGCTGCGCACACCTTGGCACCCGCGTTTCCTTCATTTTAAATTTTTTTTTTTTACAATCTCTCAAGTGGGAAATTCTATAATCTCAACTTTTTTTGCCTTTTCAGGAAACTTTTGAATGGAGCGCATCATTGGTGCGCTCCGAAGTGTGCTCCAAAGCTCTCTCCAGCTGCGTGCACCTGCCCCGGCCGCGCACCCGGCCCCGCCCAGCTTCGCTCACCTGTCCCGGGCGTCTGGTGCGGAACCTTAGAGTAAGAAACATCACCGTGCACCTTGGCCAACGTGCGCGACTCGACCGAGCGCGCACTGGCCGAGGTGCACACCGATTTCACCTGGGTGCGCGCGCAGCACCTCGGGCGCACCGGGGTGCGCGCACAACGCCCGGGTTGCACCGTGGCCTGTGTGCTCGGGGCGCCTCGGGTGCGCGCTCGGTGTCGCCCCCGCGCGCGCGGTAGTGCGGGCAGCGCACCCCGGCCCGGCCCGGCCCCGACGAGAACGCAAACGGGCAAAAGGTTTATTCAAATAGCATTGCGACGCCCGGCGAAAAACTAAAAAAGGGTGCAACACCGGGACTTCCCGGGAGGTCACCCATCCCAGTACTACTCCGGCCCAAGCGCGCTTAACTGCGGAGTTCTGATGGGATCCGGTGCACTAACGCTGGTATGATCGCACCCGTTATGAGCTTGTCGCAGTGTGTACTTAGCAAACCGCGACCCACGTGCGAATCCACCCCGGCCACCCACCCCCGTCGAGGTGCACACCCTCCCTCGCGAAGTGCGCCCCGTTCGCCAAGTGTGAGCCCTGCCCGGGTGCGCGCACCTTGCTAGGGCGTCGGGTGTGCACCCGGCCCGGCCTACGTGCGTGCACCTGGAGGGGGCGTCGTGTGCGTGCAGTGTCCCGTCTGCAACGCGGTGCCCACACACCACCTCGGGCGCAACGACCTGCGCTCACATGTGGGCCGAGTGCACCTTGGTGCATGTTCGGGGCGCCTCGGGTGCACGCTCGATCTTGCCCCGGTGCACCAAGGCGCTCGGTTTGCCCCGGGTGCGCACTTGGTGCAAGGTGGGCACCCAAAATAGGGATCAAGCACCAAAACACAAGTTTCGGGATGCAAAATGGGACCCAAGGACCACAAATGCGTTCCAAGACCCATGATGGGTCCACGAGAACAAAAATGTGTTCCGAGACTTAATAAACAAATATTGGGTTTTAGGAGAAGAAACATGCTCTGATGCCCAAAACGAGAATCGACCCCGAAAAGGCCACAGGCCAAAAGTGGGATGCGAGACAAAAAAAAATGGGACCCGAGGACCAAAATTGGGTTCCCAGGTCGAAGACAGGGCAACCGGACAAGAAACGACCTCTAAGGCTCGAAATGAGTCCCGGCGACTAAAACTTGACAAGAAGCACCCATCAGGCACCCAACTCGACACCCATGGGATGCCGACCCACCCGGGCTTCCACCTAGCACACCTTGGCACCCACCCACCCTCGCACCCAACCTCGCACCCAACTTAGCACCTTTGAACCCACATTGGCACTCACCCTGACCCTGGCACCTTGGAACCCACATTGGCACTCACCTTGACCCTGGCACCCACCTTTGCACTCACCTTGGGACCCACCCTGGCTCCCACCTCGGCACCCACCCAGACACCCACCTTGGTTCCTTGGCACCCACCTTGGATCCTTGGCACCCACCCCGACACCCACCTTGGCACGCAACTTGGCTACTTGCCACCCATCTTGGCTCCTTGACGCCCACCCCGACAACCACCCCGTGACCTACCCTGGCTAGGGTTGGTGCACACCCACCCTGGTGCCCACCTTGGCACCCACCCTATGACCCACCTTGGCACGCACCTTAGTACCCACCCCGTTACCCACCCTAGGACCCACCCCGTGACCCACCTTGGCCAGGGTGGGTGCCTTGGTGCGCACAACTTGCCTGGGCTGCACACCAGGGCGGGCTCAAGATGGCACCCGCGTTCCGTTTTTTTCACTATCTTTCAAAACGGAAATTTTAAAATCTCATTTTTTTCTTTTTTTTGCCTTTTCTGGAAATTAGTGAAGGCAGCGCATCAAAGGTGCGCAATGCTGGTGCGAACCCGGGAGCGCTCCGATGTGTGCTCCAAGGTGCGGCGTGCACGAAGTCCGAGCCCGGTTTGCCCCGGGTGCGCACCTCGCGTGCACCTTCGCCGGGGTGAGCACCTTGGCTGGGTTGCGCGCCCTGGTGCGTACCAAGGAGCGCTCTGAAGTGTGCTCCAAGGTGCGGCGTGCACGAAGTCGGAGCCCGGTTTGCCCCGGGTGTGCACCTCGGGTGCGCACCTCGCGTGCACCTTCGCTGCGGTGGGCACCTTGGCTGGGTTGCGCGCCTTGGTGGGCACCATGCAGTGCACGAAGTCGGAGCCCGGTTTGCCCCGGGCGCGCACCTCCGCCAGGGTGGGCACCTTGGTGCGCACAACTTGCCTGGGCTGCGCACCAGGAAGGGCTCAAGATGGCACCCGCGTTCCGTTTTTTTCACTATCTTTCAGAACGGAAATTTTAAAATATCGTTTTTTTTTGCCTTTTCTGGAAATTAGTGAAGGCAGCGCATCAAAGGTGCGCAACGCTGGTGCGAACCTGGGAGCGCTCCGATGTGTGCTCCAAGGTGCGGCGTGCACAAAGTCGGAGCCCGGTTTGCCCCGGGTGCGCCCTGGTGGGCACCATGGTGCGCACCAAGGAGCGCTCCGAAGTGTGCTCCAAGGTGCGGCCTGCACGAAGTCGGAGCCCGGTTTGCCCCGGGTGTGCACCTCGGGTGGGCACCTTGGTGCGCATGCCTTGCCTGGGCTGCGCACCAGGGCGGGCTCAAGATGGCACCCGCGTTCCTTTTTTTTCACTATCTTTCAAAACGGAAATTTTAAAATCTCATTTTTTTTTGCCTTTTTCTGGAAATTAGTGAAGGCAGCGCATCAAAGGTGCGCACCTCGCTGCCCACCACGGTGCGCAACGCCGGTGGGCACCCGGGAGTGCTTCGAAGTGTGCTCCAAGGTGTTGCGTGCACGTTGTCGGAGCCCGGTTTGCCCCGGGTGCGCACCTCGCGTGCACCTTCGTCGGGGTGGGCACCTTGGCTTGGTTTGCCCCGGCTGCGCTCCGAAGCGGGGTTATTGGAGCGCCGCCTCTTTTTTTGTCGGAGCGTTTGGTGGGGTTTCTCGCATTGGCTCTTCCGAGGCCCGGTTGCCACCCTGGCGCGCACGAAGTCGGAAGTAGGGTTAATTGCCCGGGTGCGCACCTTTGCCAGGGTGGCACCTTACCTGGGCTGCGCACCAGGGCGGGCTCAAGATGGCACGCGCGTTCCGTTTTTTTCACTATCTTTCAAAACGGAAATTTTAAAATCTCCTTTTTTTTTTGCCTTTTCTGGAAATTAGTGAAGGCAGCGCATCAAAGGTGCGCACCTCGCTGCCCACCTTGGTGTGCTCTGAGGTGCGCACCCGGGAGCGCTACGAAGTGTGCTCCAAGGTGCGGCGTGCACGTTGTCGGAGCCCGGTTTGCCCCGGGTGCGCACCTCGCCTGCACCTTGGCCGGGGTGGGCACCTTGGCTGGGTTTGCCCAGGGTGCGCTCCGAAGCGGGGTTACTGGAGCGCCCCCTCTTTTTTTGTCAGAGAGTTTGGTGGGGTTTCTCGCATTGGCTCTTCCCAGGCCCGGTTGTTGGGTGCGCTCCCACCCTGGCGCGCGCGAAGTTGGAAGTTGGGTTAATTGCCCGGGCGCGCACCTTCGCCAGGGTGGGCACCTTGGTGCGCAAACCTTGGCTGGGCTGCGCACCAGGGCGGGCTCAAGATGGCACCAGCATTCCCTTTTTCTCACTATCTTTCAAAACGGAAATTTTAAAATCTCGTTTTTTTTTTGCCTTTTATGGAAATTAGTGAAGGCATCGCATCAAAGGTGCGCACCTCGCTGCCCACCTTGGTGTGCTCCGAGGTGCCCACCACGGTGCGCAACGCCGGTGCGAACCCGGGAGCGCCCCGATGTGTGCTCCAAGGTGCGGCGTGCACGAAGTCGGACCCCGGTTTGCCCCGGGTGCGCACCTCGCGTGCACCTTGGTGCGCACACCTTGGCTGGGTTGCGCGGCCTGGTGGGCACCATGGTGCGCACCAAGGAGCGCTCCGAAGTGTGCTCCAAGGTGCGGCGTGCACGAAGTAGGAGCCCGGTTTGCCCCGGGTGCGCACCTTCGCCGCGGTGGGCACCATGGCGTGCACGAAGTCGGAGCCCGGTTTGCCCCGGGTGCGCACCTCGCGTGCACCTTCGCCGGGGTGGGCACCTCGGCTGGGTTGCGCGCCCTGGTGCGCACCAAGGAGCGCTCTGAAGTGTGCTCCAAGGTGCGGCGTGCACGAAGTCGGAGCCCGGTTTGCCCCGGGTGTGCACCTCGCGTGCACCTTCGCTGCGGTGGGCACCTTGGCTGGGTTGCGCGCCTTGGTGGGCACCATGCAGTGCACGAAGTCGGAGCCCGGTTTGCCCCGGGCGCGCACCTCCGCCAGGGTGGGCACCTTGGTGCGCACAACTTGCCTGGGCTGCGCACCAGGAAGGGCTCAAGATGGCACCCGCGTTCCGTTTTTTTCACTATCTTTCAGAACGGAAATTTTAAAATATCGTTTTTTTTTGCCTTTTCTGGAAATTAGTGAAGGCAGCGCATCAAAGGTGCGCAACGCTGGTGCGAACCTGGGAGCGCTCCGATGTGTGCTCCAAGGTGCGGCGTGCACGAAGTCGGACCCCGGTTTGCCCCGGGTGCGCACCTCGCGTGCACCTTGGTGCGCACACCTTGGCTGGGTTGCGCGCCCTGGTGGGCACCATGGTGCGCACCAAGGAGCGCTCCGAAGTGTGCTCCAAGGTGCGGCGTGCACGAAGTCGGAGCCCGGTTTGCCCCGGGTGCGCACCTCGCGTGCACCTTCGCCGCGGTGGGCACCATGGCGTGCACGAAGTCGGAGCCCGGTTTGCCCCGGGTGCGCACCTCGCGTGCACCTTCGCCGGGGTGGGCACCTTGGTGTGCAGACCTTGGCTGGGTTGCGCGCCCTGGTGGGCACCATGGTGCGCACCAAGGAGCGCTCCGAAGTGTGCTCCAAGGTGCGGCCTGCACGAAGTCGGAGCCCGGTTTGCCCCGGGTGTGCACCTCGGGTGGGCACCTTGGTGCGCATGCCTTGCCTGGGCTGCGCACCAGGGCGGGCTCAAGATGGCACCCGCGTTCCTTTTTTTTCACTATCTTTCAAAACGGAAATTTTAAAATCTCATTTTTTTTTGCCTTTTTCTGGAAATTAGTGAAGGCAGCGCATCAAAGGTGCGCACCTCGCTGCCCACCACGGTGCGCAACACCGGTGGGCACCCGGGAGTGCTTCGAAGTGTGCTCCAAGGTGCTGCGTGCACGTTGTCGGAGCCCGGTTTGCCCCGGGTGCGCACCTCGCGTGCACCTTCGTCGGGGTGGGCACCTTGGCTGGGTTTGCCCCGGCTGCGCTCCGAAGCGGGGTTATTGGAGCGCCGCCTCTTTTTTTGTCGGAGCGTTTGGTGGGGTTTCTCGCATTGGCTCTTCCGAGGCCCGGTTGCCACCCTGGCGCGCACGAAGTCGGAAGTAGGGTTAATTGCCCGGGTGCGCACCTTTGCCAGGGTGGGCACCTTACCTGGGCTGCGCACCAGGGCGGGCTCAAGATGGCACGCGCGTTCCGTTTTTTTCACTATCTTTCAAAACGGAAATTTTAAAATCTCCTTTTTTTTTTGCCTTTTCTGGAAATTAGTGAAGGCAGCGCATCAAAGGTGCGCACCTCGCTGCCCACCTTGGTGTGCTCTGAGGTGCGCACCCGGGAGCGCTACGAAGTGTGCTCCAAGGTGCGGCGTGCACGTTGTCGGAGCCCGGTTTGCCCCGGGTGCGCACCTCGCCTGCACCTTGGCCGGGGTGGGCACCTTGGCTGGGTTTGCCCAGGGTGCGCTCCGAAGCGGGGTTACTGGAGCGCCCCCTCTTTTTTTGTCAGAGCGTTTGGTGGGGTTTCTCGCATTGGCTCTTCCCAGGCCCGGTTGTTGGGTGCGCTCCCACCCTGGCGCGCGCGAAGTTGGAAGTTGGGTTAATTGCCCGGGCGCGCACCTTCGCCAGGGTGGGCACCTTGGTGCGCACACCTTGGCTGGGCTGCGCACCAGGGCGGGCTCAAGATGGCACCAGCATTCCCTTTTTCTCACTATCTTTCAAAACGGAAATTTTAAAATCTCGTTTTTTTTTTGCCTTTTATGGAAATTAGTGAAGGCATCGCATCAAAGGTGCGCACCTCGCTGCCCACCTTGGTGTGCTCCGAGGTGCCCACCACGGTGCGCAACGCCGGTGCGAACCCGGGAGCGCCCCGATGTGTGCTCCAAGGTGCGGCGTGCACGAAGTCGGACCCCGGTTTGCCCCGGGTGCGCACCTCGCGTGCACCTTGGTGCGCACACCTTGGCTGGGTTGCGCGGCCTGGTGGGCACCATGGTGCGCACCAAGGAGCGCTCCGAAGTGTGCTCCAAGGTGCGGCGTGCACGAAGTCGGAGCCCGGTTTGCCCCGGGTACGCACCTCGCGTGCACCTTCGCCGGGGTGGGCACCTCGGCTGGGTTGCGCGCCCTGGTGCGCACCAAGGAGCGCTCCGAAGTGTGCTCCAAGGTGCGGCGTGCACGAAGTCGGAGCCCGGTTTGCCCCGGGTGCGCACCTTCGCCGCGGTGCGCACCATGGCGTGCACGAAGTCGGAGCCCGGTTTGCCCCGGGTGCGCACCTCGCGTGCACCTTCGGCGGGGTTGCGCGCCCTGGTGGGCACCATGGTGCGCACCAAGGAGCGCTCCGAAGTGTGCTCCAAGGTGCGGCGTGCACGAAGTCGGAGCCCGGTTTGCCCCGGGTGCGCACCTCGCGTGCACCTTCGGCGGGGTTGCGCGCCCTGGTGGGCACCATGGTGCGCACCAAGGAGCGCTCCGAAGTGTGCTCCAAGGTGCGGCGTGCACGAAGTCGGAGCCCGGTTTGCCCCGGGTGCGCACCTCGCGTGCACCTTCGCCGCGGTGGGCACCATGGCGTGCACGAAGTCGGAGCCCGGTTTGCCCCGGGTGCGCACCTCGCGTGCACCTTCGCCGGGGTGGGCACCTCGGCTGGGTTGCGCGCCCTGGTGCGCACCAAGGAGCGCTCCGAAGTGTGCTCCAAGGTGCGGCGTGCACGAAGTCGGAGCCCGGTTTGCCCCGGGTGCGCACCTCGCGTGCACCTTCGCCAGGGTGGGCACCTCGGTGTGCTCCGAGGTGCGAACCCGAGAGCGCTCCGAGGTGCCCACGAAGTCGAAAGTCGGGTTAATTGCATTGTTTTCCCCGGGTGCGCTCCGAGGTGCGCAACATCGGCGCGCACCAAGGAGGGCTCCGAAGTGTGCTCCAAGGTGCGCACGATGGCGTGCACCTCTGGTGCGCACGATTCGGAGCTCGGTTTGACCGGGGTGCGCACACCTTGGCTGGGTTGCGCACCTTTTGTGCGCTCCAAGGTGCGCACGAAGTCGGAGCTCGGTTTGCCCCGGGTGCGCACCTTCGCCAGGGTGCGCACCTTGATGCGCACGCCTTGGCTGGGCTGCGCACCTTGGTGGGCGCCATGGTGCGCACCTTTCGTGCGCTCCAAGGTGCGCACGAAGTCGGAGCTCGGTTTGCCCCGGGTGCGCACCTTGGTGGGCGCCATGGTGCACTCCGAGGTGCCCAAGATTGGTGCGCACCAAGGAGCGCTCCGAAGTGCGCTCCAAGGTGCGCGCGAAGTCGAAAGTTGGGTTAATTGTCCGGTTTGCCTCGGGTGCGCACCTTGCGTGCACCTTCGCCAGGGTGGGCGCCTTGGTGCGCACACCTTGGCTGGGCTGCGCACACCTTGGCACCCGCGTTTCCTTCATTTTAAATTTTTTTTTTTTACAATCTCTCAAGTGGGAAATTCTATAATCTCAACTTTTTTTGCCTTTTCAGGAAACTTTTGAATGGAGCGCATCATTGGTGCGCTCCGAAGTGTGCTCCAAAGCTCTCTCCAGCTGCGTGCACCTGCCCCGGCCGCGCACCCGGCCCCGCCCAGCTTCGCTCACCTGTCCCGGGCGTCTGGTGCGGAACCTTAGAGTAAGAAACATCACCGTGCACCTTGGCCAACGTGCGCGACTCGACCGAGCGCGCACTGGCCGAGGTGCACACCGATTTCACCTGGGTGCGCGCGCAGCACCTCGGGCGCACCGGGGTGCGCGCACAACGCCCGGGTTGCACCGTGGCCTGTGTGCTCGGGGCGCCTCGGGTGCGCGCTCGGTGTCGCCCCCGCGCGCGCGGTAGTGCGGGCAGCGCACCCCGGCCCGGCCCGGCCCCGACGAGAACGCAAACGGGCAAAAGGTTTATTCAAATAGCATTGCGACGCCCGGCGAAAAACTAAAAAAGGGTGCAACACCGGGACTTCCCGGGAGGTCACCCATCCCAGTACTACTCCGGCCCAAGCGCGCTTAACTGCGGAGTTCTGATGGGATCCGGTGCACTAACGCTGGTATGATCGCACCCGTTATGAGCTTGTCGCAGTGTGTACTTAGCAAACCGCGACCCACGTGCGAATCCACCCCGGCCACCCACCCCCGTCGAGGTGCACACCCTCCCTCGCGAAGTGCGCCCCGTTCGCCAAGTGTGAGCCCTGCCCGGGTGCGCGCACCTTGCTAGGGCGTCGGGTGTGCACCCGGCCCGGCCTACGTGCGTGCACCTGGAGGGGGCGTCGTGTGCGTGCAGTGTCCCGTCTGCAACGCGGTGCCCACACACCACCTCGGGCGCAACGACCTGCGCTCACATGTGGGCCGAGTGCACCTTGGTGCATGTTCGGGGCGCCTCGGGTGCACGCTCGATCTTGCCCCGGTGCACCAAGGCGCTCGGTTTGCCCCGGGTGCGCACTTGGTGCAAGGTGGGCACCCAAAATAGGGATCAAGCACCAAAACACAAGTTTCGGGATGCAAAATGGGACCCAAGGACCACAAATGCGTTCCAAGACCCATGATGGGTCCACGAGAACAAAAATGTGTTCCGAGACTTAATAAACAAATATTGGGTTTTAGGAGAAGAAACATGCTCTGATGCCCAAAACGAGAATCGACCCCGAAAAGGCCACAGGCCAAAAGTGGGATGCGAGACAAAAAAAAATGGGACCCGAGGACCAAAATTGGGTTCCCAGGTCGAAGACAGGGCAACCGGACAAGAAACGACCTCTAAGGCTCGAAATGAGTCCCGGCGACTAAAACTTGACAAGAAGCACCCATCAGGCACCCAACTCGACACCCATGGGATGCCGACCCACCCGGGCTTCCACCTAGCACACCTTGGCACCCACCCACCCTCGCACCCAACCTCGCACCCAACTTAGCACCTTTGAACCCACATTGGCACTCACCCTGACCCTGGCACCTTGGAACCCACATTGGCACTCACCTTGACCCTGGCACCCACCTTTGCACTCACCTTGGGACCCACCCTGGCTCCCACCTCGGCACCCACCCAGACACCCACCTTGGTTCCTTGGCACCCACCTTGGATCCTTGGCACCCACCCCGACACCCACCTTGGCACGCAACTTGGCTACTTGCCACCCATCTTGGCTCCTTGACGCCCACCCCGACAACCACCCCGTGACCTACCCTGGCTAGGGTTGGTGCACACCCACCCTGGTGCCCACCTTGGCACCCACCCTATGACCCACCTTGGCACGCACCTTAGTACCCACCCCGTTACCCACCCTAGGACCCACCCCGTGACCCACCTTGGCCAGGGTGGGTGCCTTGGTGCGCACAACTTGCCTGGGCTGCACACCAGGGCGGGCTCAAGATGGCACCCGCGTTCCGTTTTTTTCACTATCTTTCAAAACGGAAATTTTAAAATCTCATTTTTTTCTTTTTTTTGCCTTTTCTGGAAATTAGTGAAGGCAGCGCATCAAAGGTGCGCAATGCTGGTGCGAACCCGGGAGCGCTCCGATGTGTGCTCCAAGGTGCGGCGTGCACGAAGTCCGAGCCCGGTTTGCCCCGGGTGCGCACCTCGCGTGCACCTTCGCCGGGGTGAGCACCTTGGCTGGGTTGCGCGCCCTGGTGCGTACCAAGGAGCGCTCTGAAGTGTGCTCCAAGGTGCGGCGTGCACGAAGTCGGAGCCCGGTTTGCCCCGGGTGTGCACCTCGGGTGCGCACCTCGCGTGCACCTTCGCTGCGGTGGGCACCTTGGCTGGGTTGCGCGCCTTGGTGGGCACCATGCAGTGCACGAAGTCGGAGCCCGGTTTGCCCCGGGCGCGCACCTCCGCCAGGGTGGGCACCTTGGTGCGCACAACTTGCCTGGGCTGCGCACCAGGAAGGGCTCAAGATGGCACCCGCGTTCCGTTTTTTTCACTATCTTTCAGAACGGAAATTTTAAAATATCGTTTTTTTTTGCCTTTTCTGGAAATTAGTGAAGGCAGCGCATCAAAGGTGCGCAACGCTGGTGCGAACCTGGGAGCGCTCCGATGTGTGCTCCAAGGTGCGGCGTGCACAAAGTCGGAGCCCGGTTTGCCCCGGGTGCGCCCTGGTGGGCACCATGGTGCGCACCAAGGAGCGCTCCGAAGTGTGCTCCAAGGTGCGGCCTGCACGAAGTCGGAGCCCGGTTTGCCCCGGGTGTGCACCTCGGGTGGGCACCTTGGTGCGCATGCCTTGCCTGGGCTGCGCACCAGGGCGGGCTCAAGATGGCACCCGCGTTCCTTTTTTTTCACTATCTTTCAAAACGGAAATTTTAAAATCTCATTTTTTTTTGCCTTTTTCTGGAAATTAGTGAAGGCAGCGCATCAAAGGTGCGCACCTCGCTGCCCACCACGGTGCGCAACGCCGGTGGGCACCCGGGAGTGCTTCGAAGTGTGCTCCAAGGTGTTGCGTGCACGTTGTCGGAGCCCGGTTTGCCCCGGGTGCGCACCTCGCGTGCACCTTCGTCGGGGTGGGCACCTTGGCTTGGTTTGCCCCGGCTGCGCTCCGAAGCGGGGTTATTGGAGCGCCGCCTCTTTTTTTGTCGGAGCGTTTGGTGGGGTTTCTCGCATTGGCTCTTCCGAGGCCCGGTTGCCACCCTGGCGCGCACGAAGTCGGAAGTAGGGTTAATTGCCCGGGTGCGCACCTTTGCCAGGGTGGCACCTTACCTGGGCTGCGCACCAGGGCGGGCTCAAGATGGCACGCGCGTTCCGTTTTTTTCACTATCTTTCAAAACGGAAATTTTAAAATCTCCTTTTTTTTTTGCCTTTTCTGGAAATTAGTGAAGGCAGCGCATCAAAGGTGCGCACCTCGCTGCCCACCTTGGTGTGCTCTGAGGTGCGCACCCGGGAGCGCTACGAAGTGTGCTCCAAGGTGCGGCGTGCACGTTGTCGGAGCCCGGTTTGCCCCGGGTGCGCACCTCGCCTGCACCTTGGCCGGGGTGGGCACCTTGGCTGGGTTTGCCCAGGGTGCGCTCCGAAGCGGGGTTACTGGAGCGCCCCCTCTTTTTTTGTCAGAGAGTTTGGTGGGGTTTCTCGCATTGGCTCTTCCCAGGCCCGGTTGTTGGGTGCGCTCCCACCCTGGCGCGCGCGAAGTTGGAAGTTGGGTTAATTGCCCGGGCGCGCACCTTCGCCAGGGTGGGCACCTTGGTGCGCAAACCTTGGCTGGGCTGCGCACCAGGGCGGGCTCAAGATGGCACCAGCATTCCCTTTTTCTCACTATCTTTCAAAACGGAAATTTTAAAATCTCGTTTTTTTTTTGCCTTTTATGGAAATTAGTGAAGGCATCGCATCAAAGGTGCGCACCTCGCTGCCCACCTTGGTGTGCTCCGAGGTGCCCACCACGGTGCGCAACGCCGGTGCGAACCCGGGAGCGCCCCGATGTGTGCTCCAAGGTGCGGCGTGCACGAAGTCGGACCCCGGTTTGCCCCGGGTGCGCACCTCGCGTGCACCTTGGTGCGCACACCTTGGCTGGGTTGCGCGGCCTGGTGGGCACCATGGTGCGCACCAAGGAGCGCTCCGAAGTGTGCTCCAAGGTGCGGCGTGCACGAAGTCGGAGCCCGGTTTGCCCCGGGTGCGCACCTTCGCCGCGGTGGGCACCATGGCGTGCACGAAGTCGGAGCCCGGTTTGCCCCGGGTGCGCACCTCGCGTGCACCTTCGCCGGGGTGGGCACCTCGGCTGGGTTGCGCGCCCTGGTGCGCACCAAGGAGCGCTCTGAAGTGTGCTCCAAGGTGCGGCGTGCACGAAGTCGGAGCCCGGTTTGCCCCGGGTGTGCACCTCGCGTGCACCTTCGCTGCGGTGGGCACCTTGGCTGGGTTGCGCGCCTTGGTGGGCACCATGCAGTGCACGAAGTCGGAGCCCGGTTTGCCCCGGGCGCGCACCTCCGCCAGGGTGGGCACCTTGGTGCGCACAACTTGCCTGGGCTGCGCACCAGGAAGGGCTCAAGATGGCACCCGCGTTCCGTTTTTTTCACTATCTTTCAGAACGGAAATTTTAAAATATCGTTTTTTTTTTGCCTTTTCTGGAAATTAGTGAAGGCAGCGCATCAAAGGTGCGCAACGCTGGTGCGAACCTGGGAGCGCTCCGATGTGTGCTCCAAGGTGCGGCGTGCACGAAGTCGGACCCCGGTTTGCCCCGGGTGCGCACCTCGCGTGCACCTTGGTGCGCACACCTTGGCTGGGTTGCGCGCCCTGGTGGGCACCATGGTGCGCACCAAGGAGCGCTCCGAAGTGTGCTCCAAGGTGCGGCGTGCACGAAGTCGGAGCCCGGTTTGCCCCGGGTGCGCACCTCGCGTGCACCTTCGCCGCGGTGGGCACCATGGCGTGCACGAAGTCGGAGCCCGGTTTGCCCCGGGTGCGCACCTCGCGTGCACCTTCGCCGGGGTGGGCACCTTGGTGTGCAGACCTTGGCTGGGTTGCGCGCCCTGGTGGGCACCATGGTGCGCACCAAGGAGCGCTCCGAAGTGTGCTCCAAGGTGCGGCCTGCACGAAGTCGGAGCCCGGTTTGCCCCGGGTGTGCACCTCGGGTGGGCACCTTGGTGCGCATGCCTTGCCTGGGCTGCGCACCAGGGCGGGCTCAAGATGGCACCCGCGTTCCTTTTTTTTCACTATCTTTCAAAACGGAAATTTTAAAATCTCATTTTTTTTTGCCTTTTTCTGGAAATTAGTGAAGGCAGCGCATCAAAGGTGCGCACCTCGCTGCCCACCACGGTGCGCAACGCCGGTGGGCACCCGGGAGTGCTTCGAAGTGTGCTCCAAGGTGCTGCGTGCACGTTGTCGGAGCCCGGTTTGCCCCGGGTGCGCACCTCGCGTGCACCTTCGTCGGGGTGGGCACCTTGGCTGGGTTTGCCCCGGCTGCGCTCCGAAGCGGGGTTATTGGAGCGCCGCCTCTTTTTTTGTCGGAGCGTTTGGTGGGGTTTCTCGCATTGGCTCTTCCGAGGCCCGGTTGCCACCCTGGCGCGCACGAAGTCGGAAGTAGGGTTAATTGCCCGGGTGCGCACCTTTGCCAGGGTGGGCACCTTACCTGGGCTGCGCACCAGGGCGGGCTCAAGATGGCACGCGCGTTCCGTTTTTTTCACTATCTTTCAAAACGGAAATTTTAAAATCTCCTTTTTTTTTTGCCTTTTCTGGAAATTAGTGAAGGCAGCGCATCAAAGGTGCGCACCTCGCTGCCCACCTTGGTGTGCTCTGAGGTGCGCACCCGGGAGCGCTACGAAGTGTGCTCCAAGGTGCGGCGTGCACGTTGTCGGAGCCCGGTTTGCCCCGGGTGCGCACCTCGCCTGCACCTTGGCCGGGGTGGGCACCTTGGCTGGGTTTGCCCAGGGTGCGCTCCGAAGCGGGGTTACTGGAGCGCCCCCTCTTTTTTTGTCAGAGCGTTTGGTGGGGTTTCTCGCATTGGCTCTTCCCAGGCCCGGTTGTTGGGTGCGCTCCCACCCTGGCGCGCGCGAAGTTGGAAGTTGGGTTAATTGCCCGGGCGCGCACCTTCGCCAGGGTGGGCACCTTGGTGCGCACACCTTGGCTGGGCTGCGCACCAGGGCGGGCTCAAGATGGCACCAGCATTCCCTTTTTCTCACTATCTTTCAAAACGGAAATTTTAAAATCTCGTTTTTTTTTTGCCTTTTATGGAAATTAGTGAAGGCATCGCATCAAAGGTGCGCACCTCGCTGCCCACCTTGGTGTGCTCCGAGGTGCCCACCACGGTGCGCAACGCCGGTGCGAACCCGGGAGCGCCCCGATGTGTGCTCCAAGGTGCGGCGTGCACGAAGTCGGACCCCGGTTTGCCCCGGGTGCGCACCTCGCGTGCACCTTGGTGCGCACACCTTGGCTGGGTTGCGCGGCCTGGTGGGCACCATGGTGCGCACCAAGGAGCGCTCCGAAGTGTGCTCCAAGGTGCGGCGTGCACGAAGTCGGAGCCCGGTTTGCCCCGGGTACGCACCTCGCGTGCACCTTCGCCGGGGTGGGCACCTCGGCTGGGTTGCGCGCCCTGGTGCGCACCAAGGAGCGCTCCGAAGTGTGCTCCAAGGTGCGGCGTGCACGAAGTCGGAGCCCGGTTTGCCCCGGGTGCGCACCTTCGCCGCGGTGCGCACCATGGCGTGCACGAAGTCGGAGCCCGGTTTGCCCCGGGTGCGCACCTCGCGTGCACCTTCGGCGGGGTTGCGCGCCCTGGTGGGCACCATGGTGCGCACCAAGGAGCGCTCCGAAGTGTGCTCCAAGGTGCGGCGTGCACGAAGTCGGAGCCCGGTTTGCCCCGGGTGCGCACCTCGCGTGCACCTTCGGCGGGGTTGCGCGCCCTGGTGGGCACCATGGTGCGCACCAAGGAGCGCTCCGAAGTGTGCTCCAAGGTGCGGCGTGCACGAAGTCGGAGCCCGGTTTGCCCCGGGTGCGCACCTCGCGTGCACCTTCGCCGCGGTGGGCACCATGGCGTGCACGAAGTCGGAGCCCGGTTTGCCCCGGGTGCGCACCTCGCGTGCACCTTCGCCGGGGTGGGCACCTCGGCTGGGTTGCGCGCCCTGGTGCGCACCAAGGAGCGCTCCGAAGTGTGCTCCAAGGTGCGGCGTGCACGAAGTCGGAGCCCGGTTTGCCCCGGGTGCGCACCTCGCGTGCACCTTCGCCAGGGTGGGCACCTCGGTGCGCACACCTTCTCAATGTTTTCTTGCCTTTTCTGGAAATTGGTGAAGGCAGCGCATCAAAGGTGCGCACCTCGGTGTGCTCCGAGGTGCGAACCCGAGAGCGCTCCGAGGTGCCCACGAAGTCGAAAGTCGGGTTAATTGCATTGTTTTCCCCGGGTGCGCTCCGAGGTGCGCAACATCGGCGCGCACCAAGGAGGGCTCCGAAGTGTGCTCCAAGGTGCGCACGATGGCGTGCACCTCTGGTGCGCACGATTCGGAGCTCGGTTTGACCGGGGTGCGCACACCTTGGCTGGGTTGCGCACCTTTTGTGCGCTCCAAGGTGCGCACGAAGTCGGAGCTCGGTTTGCCCCGGGTGCGCACCTTCGCCAGGGTGCGCACCTTGATGCGCACGCCTTGGCTGGGCTGCGCACCTTGGTGGGCGCCATGGTGCGCACCTTTCGTGCGCTCCAAGGTGCGCACGAAGTCGGAGCTCGGTTTGCCCCGGGTGCGCACCTTGGTGGGCGCCATGGTGCACTCCGAGGTGCCCAAGATTGGTGCGCACCAAGGAGCGCTCCGAAGTGCGCTCCAAGGTGCGCGCGAAGTCGAAAGTTGGGTTAATTGTCCGGTTTGCCTCGGGTGCGCACCTTGCGTGCACCTTCGCCAGGGTGGGCGCCTTGGTGCGCACACCTTGGCTGGGCTGCGCACACCTTGGCACCCGCGTTTCCTTCATTTTAAATTTTTTTTTTTTACAATCTCTCAAGTGGGAAATTCTATAATCTCAACTTTTTTTGCCTTTTCAGGAAACTTTTGAATGGAGCGCATCATTGGTGCGCTCCGAAGTGTGCTCCAAAGCTCTCTCCAGCTGCGTGCACCTGCCCCGGCCGCGCACCCGGCCCCGCCCAGCTTCGCTCACCTGTCCCGGGCGTCTGGTGCGGAACCTTAGAGTAAGAAACATCACCGTGCACCTTGGCCAACGTGCGCGACTCGACCGAGCGCGCACTGGCCGAGGTGCACACCGATTTCACCTGGGTGCGCGCGCAGCACCTCGGGCGCACCGGGGTGCGCGCACAACGCCCGGGTTGCACCGTGGCCTGTGTGCTCGGGGCGCCTCGGGTGCGCGCTCGGTGTCGCCCCCGCGCGCGCGGTAGTGCGGGCAGCGCACCCCGGCCCGGCCCGGCCCCGACGAGAACGCAAACGGGCAAAAGGTTTATTCAAATAGCATTGCGACGCCCGGCGAAAAACTAAAAAAGGGTGCAACACCGGGACTTCCCGGGAGGTCACCCATCCCAGTACTACTCCGGCCCAAGCGCGCTTAACTGCGGAGTTCTGATGGGATCCGGTGCACTAACGCTGGTATGATCGCACCCGTTATGAGCTTGTCGCAGTGTGTACTTAGCAAACCGCGACCCACGTGCGAATCCACCCTGGCCACCCACCCCCGTCGAGGTGCACACCCTCCCTCGCGAAGTGCGCCCCGTTCGCCAAGTGTGAGCCCTGCCCGGGTGCGCGCACCTTGCTAGGGCGTCGGGTGTGCACCCGGCCCGGCCTACGTGCGTGCACCTGGAGGGGGCGTCGTGTGCGTGCAGTGTCCCGTCTGCAACGCGGTGCCCACACACCACCTCGGGCGCAACGACCTGCGCTCACATGTGGGCCGAGTGCACCTTGGTGCATGTTCGGGGCGCCTCGGGTGCACGCTCGATCTTGCCCCGGTGCACCAAGGCGCTCGGTTTGCCCCGGGTGCGCACTTGGTGCAAGGTGGGCACCCAAAATAGGGATCAAGCACCAAAACACAAGTTTCGGGATGCAAAATGGGACCCAAGGACCACAAATGCGTTCCAAGACCCATGATGGGTCCACGAGAACAAAAATGTGTTCCGAGACTTAATAAACAAATATTGGGTTTTAGGAGAAGAAACATGCTCTGATGCCCAAAACGAGAATCGACCCCGAAAAGGCCACAGGCCAAAAGTGGGATGCGAGACAAAAAAAAATGGGACCCGAGGACCAAAATTGGGTTCCCAGGTCGAAGACAGGGCAACCGGACAAGAAACGACCTCTAAGGCTCGAAATGAGTCCCGACGACTAAAACTTGACAAGAAGCACCCATCAGGCACCCAACTCGACACCCATGGGATGCCGACCCACCCGGGCTTCCACCTAGCACACCTTGGCACCCACCCACCCTCGCACCCAACCTCGCACCCAACTTAGCACCTTTGAACCCACATTGGCACTCACCCTGACCCTGGCACCTTGGAACCCACATTGGCACTCACCTTGACCCTGGCACCCACCTTTGCACTCACCTTGGGACCCACCCTGGCTCCCACCTCGGCACCCACCCAGACACCCACCTTGGTTCCTTGGCACCCACCTTGGATCCTTGGCACCCACCCCGACACCCACCTTGGCACGCAACTTGGCTACTTGCCACCCACCTTGGCTCCTTGACGCCCACCCCGACAACCACCCCGTGACCTACCCTGGCTAGGGTTGGTGCACACCCACCCTGGTGCCCACCTTGGCACCCACCCTATGACCCACCTTGGCACGCACCTTAGTACCCACCCCGTTACCCACCCTAGGACCCACCCCGTGACCCACCTTGGCCAGGGTGGGTGCACCCACCCTGGTGCCCACCTTGGCACCCACCCATCCTAGCACCCAGCCTGTGACCGGGCTTGGAACCCAACCTTGCACCCGCACCCGTCTTGGCCAGTGTGGGTGCGCACCCATCCTGGCACCCACGTTGTGACACACCCTTTAACCCACGCACCCTAGCACCCACGTTGGCACCCACCTTGGAACCCAACCTAGCAACTTGGCACCCACCCCGTGACCCACCTTGGCATCCACCATAGCAGTCGCCGACTTGGCACCCACCTCGGCACCCACCTTGACACTTGTGGACCCACCTTGCCACTCACCCTAGCATCGACCCATCCTAGCACCCACCCTGGCACCTTTGCACCCTAGCACTCACCCATCCTAGCACCTAACCTGTGACCCACCTTGACACTCACCCTCGCACCCACCTTGGAACCCAACCTAGCACCCACCCACCCTGACACCAACCCTAGCACCTACCCACCCTTGCACCCACCCTGTGACCCATCTTGGCACCCACCCATCCTACCACTCAACCTATCACCCACCTTCTCACCCACCTTGGCATCCACCTTAGCACCCACCCACACTGGCACCTTGGCACCCACCTCGGGCAAGGTGGGTGCACACCCACCCTGGCACCCAATTTAGAACCCACCGAGCATGTTACCCACCTTGGCACCCACATTGCAGCCCACCCTAGTACCCACCCTATGACCCACATTGGCATCCACACCCTAGCACCCAGGCACCTCGACACCCGCCTTGACACCCACCCTAGCACTGAACCTGTGACCCACCTTGGAACTCACCCTAGAACCCACCCACCCTGTGAACCACCTTGGCATCCACCTTAGCACCCACCCACCTTGGCACCCACTCTAGCACTCACCCATCCTAACACCCAACTTGTTACCCACCTTGGCACCCGCCCTCGCGTCCACCTTGAAACCCACCCTAGCACCCACCCACGCAGGAGCCCACCTTGGCACCCAACCTAACACCCACGCATCCTGGCACCCAACTTGTGACCCACCTTGGAACCCACCCTAGTACCCACCTTTGAACCCACTATATCACCAACCCACCTTGGCACCCACCCTATGACCCTCTTTGGAATCCACCCTAGCACGCACCCACCCTGGCACCCACCATGGAGCGCACCCTAGCACCCACCCACCTCGGCACGCACCTCAACACCCACCTTGGTGTGCGCACTGCGCCAACCTCTCAAAGACCCTATGTGGTGCGCTCCAAAGTGTACACCTTTGGTGCGCTCCAAGGTGCGCACCTTTGGTGCACACCGAGGTGCACACCAAAGTGTGCACCGAGGTGAGCACCAAAGTGCACTCCAGGGTGCACACCAAGGCGTGCACCTTTGGTGCGGTCAATGCAAACGAATTCGGAAGTTGGGGTCGATGTCCTAATCGCTGCTGCAGACTACACGTATGAGAATCGGACAAATAGCTTTATATAGGGGAGGTGTTGCGTTTGATGGGTCGACTCCCCTGGTTGTGTGCACTGCACCAACTTCAAAGACCCTGTCTTGTTTAAGAAGTCAAAAGTTGGGGTGGATGTCCTAATCATTGCTGCAGTCTACGCATGTATGAGAATCAGACAAATAGCTTATATAGGGGAGGTGTTGCATTCGGTGGGTTGACTCCCCTGGTTGTGCGCACTGCGCCAACCTCAAAGACCCCGCATAGCAGAAGAAGTCGGAAGTCGGATTTTGGTGAGCACCAAGGCGTGCACCTTTGGTGCGGTCAACGCAGACGAATTCAGAAGTTGGGGTGGATGTCCTAATCATTGTTGCAGGCTACACATGTATGAGAATCAGACAAATAGCTTATATAGGGGAGGTGTTGGGTTTGATGGGTCAACTCCCTTGGTTGTGCGCATTACGCCAACCTCAAAGACCTTGTTTTCGTTAAGAAGTCAAAAGTTGGGGTCAATGTCCTAATGGCTCCTGCAGGCTACACATGTATGAGAATCGGACAAATAGCTTATATAGGGGAGGTGTTGGGTTTGATGGGTCGACTCCCCTGGTTGTGCGCATTACGTCAACCTCAAAGACCTTGTTTTCGTTAAGAAGTCAAAAGTTGGGGTCGATGTCCTAATTGCTCCTGTAGACTACACATGTATGAGAATCAGACAAATAGCTTATATAGGGGAGGTGTTGGGTTTGATGGGTTGACTCCCCTAGTTGTTCGCATTACACCAACCTCAAAGACCTTGTTTTCGTTTAGAAGCCGAAAGTTGGGGTCGATGTCCTAATTGCTCCTGCAGGCTACGCATGTATGAGAATCAGACAAATAGCTTATATAGGGGAGGTGTTGGGTTTGATGGGTCGACTCCCCTGGTTGTGCGCATTGCGCCAACCTCAAAGACCCTGCATTGCGGATGAAGTCGAAAGTCAGAGTTTGGTGTGCTACAAGGTGTGGTCGAAGGTGCTCACCTAGGTGTGCACCTTTGGAGCACAGGAAAAGTGCCCTCCAAAAGTGCGCACCTTTGGAGTGCACAAAAGTGCCCTCCAAAAGTGCGCACCTTTGGAGCGCAGAAAAGTGCCCTCCAAAAAGTGCCCTCCAAAAGTGCGCACCTTTGGAGCGCAGAAAAGTGCCCTCCAAAAAGTGCCCTCCAAAAGTGCGCACCTTTGGAGCGCAGAAAAGTGCCCTCCAAAAAGTGCCCTCCAAAAGTGCGCACCTTTGGAGCGCAGAAAAGTGCCCTCCAAAAAGTGCCCTCCAAAAGTGCGCACCTTTGGAGCGCAGAAAAGTGCCCTCCAAAAAGTGCCCTCCAAAAGTGCGCACCTTTGGAGCGCAGAAAAGTGCCCTCCAAAAAGTGCCCTCCAAAAGTGCGCACCTTTGGAGCGCAGAAAAGTGCCCTCCAAAAAGTGCCCTCCAAAAGTGCGCACCTTTGGAGCGCAGAAAAGTGCCCTCCAAAAAGTGCCCTCCAAAAGTGCGCACCTTTGGAGCGCAGAAAAGTGCCCTCCAAAAAGTGCCCTCCAAAAGTGCGCACCTTTGGAGCGCAGAAAAGTGCCCTCCAAAAAGTGCCCTCCAAAAGTGCGCACCTTTGGAGCGCAGAAAAGTGCCCTCCAAAAGTGCGCACCTTTGGAGCGCACAAAAGTGCCCTCCAAAAGTGCGCACTTTTGGTGCGCACCAAGGCGCTGGTTCGGTCGTTGCAGGCGAGTTCGGAAGTTGGGGTCGATGTCCTGAGCGGAGGTGCAAACTACACAGGTGTCGGAATCGGACAAATAGCTTATATAGGGGAGGTGTATGCTTCGATGGGTCGACTCCCCAGGTTGAGCGCACCGCGCCAACCTCAAAGACCCTACGGTATGGATGAAGTCGGAAGTTGGGTCCGATGACCGATTCGATTAGTAGGTATGCTCATGAGGTCGGAATTTGGGTCCGATGACCTGCCATGTGCAGGAAGGCGAATGTTGACACTGTGCGTTGCAAGGTGCACACCAAGGCGCTGGTGCGGTCTTTTTAGTCGAGTTCGGAAGTTGGGGTCGATGTCCTGATCGGAGGTGCAAGCTACACAGGTGTGGGAATCGGACAAATAGCTTATATAGGGGAGGTGTATGCTTCGTTGGGTCGACTCCCCGGGTTGAGCGCACCGCGCCAACCTCAAAGACCCTACGGTATGGATGAAGTCGGAAGTTGGGTCCGATGACCGATTCGATATGTAGGCATACTCGCGAGGTCGGAATTTGGGTCCGATGACCTGCCACGTGCAGGAAGGCGAATGTTGGCACTGTGCGTTGCAAGGTGCGCACCAAGGCGCTGGTTCGGTCGTTGGAGGCGAGTTCGGAAGTTGGGGTCGATGTCTTGATCGGAGGTGCAAACTACACAGGTGTGGGAATCGGACAAATAGCTTATATAGGGGAGGTGTATGCTTCGTTGGGTCGACTCCCCGGGTTGAGCGCACCGCGCCAACCTCAAAGACCCTACGGTATGGATGAAGTCGGAAGTTGGGTCCGATGACCGATTCGATATGTAGGCATACTCGCGAGGTCGGAATTTGGGTCCGATGACCTGCCATGTGCAGGAAGGCGAATGTTGGGACTGTGCGTCGCAAGGTGCGCACCAAGGCGCTGGTGCCGTCGTTGCAGTCGAGTTCGGAAGTTGGGGTCGATGTCCTGGTCAGAGGTGCAAACTACACAGGTGTGGGAATCGGACAAATAGCTTATATAGGGGAGGTGTATGCTTCGATGGGTCGACTCCCTGGGTTGAGCGCACCGCGCCAACCTCAAAGACCCTACAGTATGGATGAAGTCGGAAGTTGGGTCCGATGACCGATTCGATACGTAGGCATATTGGCGAGGTCTGAATTTGTGTCCGATGACCTGCCATGCGCAGGAAGGCGGAATTTGGGTCCGATGACCGAGTTGATGGCGTGCCATGCGCAGAAAGGCGGAATTTGGGTCCGATGACCGAGTTGATGTTGATGGCCCGCCATGCACAGGAAGGCGGAATTTGGGTCCGATGACCGATTTGAAGGCGTGCCATACGCAAAAAGGCGGAGTTTGGGTCCGATGACCGAGTTGATATTGATGGCCCGCCATGCGCAGGAAGGCGGAATTTGGGTCCGATGACCTGACATACGCATGGAGTCCGACTCGGGGGCCGATGTTCGATTCGATGACTTGCATTGTGGGTAAAGTCGGAAGTTGTGGTCTTTGACCCGATTCGATGACCAGACTTCGGCTGCTTGAGAATCGGACAAATAACTTATATAGGGGAGGTAGTGTTCTCGAGCATCCTCCCCCCGTGCCCGTTTATGTCGATTGATGCTGGTGCTCGACTGGTTGGAGCGCTCGGATGCAAAAATCTTGCACCAGGATTTATCGATTGTGATGGACACGGCAAGTCTCCTGATTGCTATGCAGGAGCTCATCGTGAATCTCTATGCGGCCTTGGTATGGACTCGACCTGCGGAATGGTTCGGCAATGGTAGTCGCTCCAACACGTCCTTGCAATGGCCACAGAGGTGATTCGACTAGAGCTCCAGTCTAGCTTTTGGGTTGCTTGGCGGACTGGTATAGCCGCGATCGAGTTCCGGCCATGAACGTTTTAGATAGCTCTTGGGCTTTCTGGGACGGAAGTCGGAAGTTTGGGCTGTTGTCCGATTTGATGACCATTCTTCGGATGTGTGAGAATCGGACAAATAACTTATATAGGGGACTGTGTTGTCTCACGCAGCCCCCTCCGTGCCCCTCTATCTCGACCGATGTTGGTGCTTGAAAGGGTTGGGATCGCTCGGATTTATAAACGTGCACCACCATTTGTCGAGTGTGAGGGACGCGGCAGGTCTCCTAAATGCTATGCGGGCGCTCTCTGAGAATCTCTATCCGGCCTCGACACAGACTAGTCTTGCTGAATGGTTTGGCACTGGTAGTCGATCCAACACGTCGTTGTTGTGGCCGCCTAGGCGATTCGATTCGAGCCCCCGTCTAGCTTTTGGGTTGCTTGGCGGATTTTGCCCTATCCGCAAGTGAGCTCGGTCCCTAAACGTTCGAGAAACCCGATTGCTATGCGCCGACTCTCTTTCTTGCGAGCCTCCATCTAGCTTTTGGGTCTCTACGGAACGGAAGTCGGAATCTGGGACCGTTGTTTGATTCGACGAGGCAGACTACGGTTGTGCGAGAATCGGACAAATAACTTATATAGGGGAGGTGTTGACTGGAGCATTCTCCCCCGTGCCCCTCTAACTCGACCAATGCTGGCGCTCGAACGGTGGTAGCGCTCGGATTTTCATTGAGCGCCAGCATTGGTCGATTTAGAGGGGCATGCGAGATTCCCGAATGCTATGCGAGGGCTCTAACGGAAATGTCTATTGGTTTCGGTATGGA
This sequence comes from Cryptomeria japonica, assembly GCF_030272615.1. Classification (NCBI taxonomy): domain Eukaryota; kingdom Viridiplantae; phylum Streptophyta; class Pinopsida; order Cupressales; family Cupressaceae; genus Cryptomeria; species Cryptomeria japonica. The sequence continues at coordinate 76,747 of NW_026729286.1, forward strand.
TGCAATTGCGAGTGGTTCGGCAAAGGTAGTCGTTCCGATGCGTCCATGTCGTGGCCAAATCGATAATTCGATTTGAGCCCTCGTATAGCATTTGGGTCTCTCGATGTGATTCCGCATTCCAGTCCCTTTGGGCACTGCTTGAGCCGCATCCCAGGGGGTTCCCTTCCCAATAATCTGCCTCGCAACCCGATTGCTATGCGGTGAGGCTCCTCGGCCGCCTCGGAACTATCTGTGTATCAGACGCATCGCGGGATAAGGGGTTGGCAACGGTAGTCGCCCCAAGCGCGTCCGATGCTTGGACCATTCCGAGGCGGCCCTGAAGCCTCTTCCGTCTAGCCGTTGGGTCCTTCTCGCCGCATCCCTCGCCTCGCACCCCGATTGCTATGCGGTGAGGCTCCTCGGCCGCCTCGGAACTATCTGTGTATCGGACGCGTCGCGGGATAAGGGGTTGTCACTGGTAGTCGCCCCAAGCGCGTCCGATGCTTGGACCATTCCGAGGCGGCCCTGAAGCCTCTTCCGTCTAGCCGTTGGGTCCTTCTCGCCGCATCCCTCGCCTCGCACCCCGATTGCTATGCGGTGAGGCTCCTCGGCCGCCTCGGAACTATCTGTGTATCGGACGCGTCGCGGGATAAGGGGTTGTCATTGGTAGTCGCCCCAAGCGCGTCCGATGCTTGGACCATTCCGAGGCGGCCCTGAAGCCTCTTCCGTCTAGCCGTTGGGTCCTTCTCGCCGCATCCCTCGCCTCGCACCCCGATTGCTATGCGGTGAGGCTCCTCGGCCGCCTCGGAACTATCTGTGTATCGGACGCGTCGCGGGATAAGGGGTTGTCACTGGTAGTCGCCCCAAGCGCGTCCGATGCTTGGACCATTCCGAGGCGGCCCTGAAGCCTCTTCCGTCTAGCCGTTGGGTCCTTCTCGCCGCATCCCTCGCCTCGCACCCCGATTGCTATGCGGTGAGGCTCCTCGGCCGCCTCAGAACTATCTGTGTATCGGACGCGTCGCGGGATAAGGGGTTGTCACTGGTAGTCGCCCCAAGCGCGTTCGATGCTTGGACCATTCCGAGGCGGCCCTGAAGCCTCTTCCGTCTAGCCGTTGGGTCCTTCTCGCCGCATCCCTCGCCTCGCACCCCGATTGCTATGCGGTGAGGCTCCTCGGCCGCCTTGGAACTATCTGTGTATCGGACGCGTCGCGGGATAAGGGGTTGTCACTGGTAGTCGCCCCAAGCGCGTCCGATGCTTGGACCATTCCGAGGCGGACCCGAAGCCTCTTCCGTCTAGCCGTTGGGTCCTTCTCGCCGCATCCTTCGCCTCGCACCCCGATTGCTATGCGGTGAGGCTCCTCGGCCGCCTCGGAACTATCTGTGTATCGGACGCGTCGCGGGATAAGGGGTTGTCACTGGTAGTCGCCCCAAGCGCGTCCGATGCTTGGACCATTCCGAGGCGGACCCGAAGCCTCTTCCGTCTAGCCGTTGGGTCCTTCTCGCCGCATCCCTCGCCTCGCACCCCGATTGCTATGCGGTGAGGCTCCTCGGCCGCCTTGGAACTATCTGTGTATCGGACGCGTCGCGGGATAAGGGGTTGTCACTGGTAGTCGCCCCAAGCGCGTCCGATGCTTGGACCATTCCGAGGCGGACCCGAAGCCTCTTCCGTCTAGCCGTTGGGTCCTTCTCGCCGCATCCCTCGCCTCGCACCCCGATTGCTATGCGGTGAGGCTCCTCGGCCGCCTTGGAACTATCTGTGTATCGGACGCGTCGCGGGATAAGGGGTTGTCACTGGTAGTCGCCCCAAGCGCGTCCGATGCTTGGACCATTCCGAGGCGGACCCGAAGCCTCTTCCGTCTAGCCGTTGGGTCCTTCTCGCCGCATCCCTCGCCTCGCACCCCGATTGCTATGCGGTGAGGCTCCTCGGCCGCCTTGGAACTATCTGTGTATCGGACGCGTCGCGGGATAAGGGGTTGTCACTGGTAGTCGCCCCAAGCGCGTCCGATGCTTGGACCATTCCGAGGCGGCCCCGAAGCCTCTTCCGTGTAGCCGTTGGGTCCTTCTCGCCGCATCCCTCGCCTCGCACCCCGATTGCTATGCGGTGAGGCTCCTCGGCCGCCTTGGAACTATCTGTGTATCGGACGCGTCGCGGGATAAGGGGTTGTCACTGGTAGTCGCCCCAAGCGCGTCCGATGCTTGGACCATTCCGAGGCGGCCCCGAAGCCTCTTCCGTGTAGCCGTTGGGTCCTTCTCGCCGCATCCCTCGCCTCGCACCCCGATTGCTATGCGGTGAGGCTCCTCGGCCGCCTTGGAACTATCTGTGTATCGGACGCGTCGCGGGATAAGGGGTTGTCACTGGTAGTCGCCCCAAGCGCGTCCGATGCTTGGACCATTCCGAGGCGGACCTGAAGCCTCTTCCCTCTAGCCGTTGGGGCTTTCTCGCCGCATCCCTCGCCTCGCACCCTGATTGCTATGCTGTGAGGCTCCTCGGCCGCCTTGGAACTATCTGTGTATCGGACGCATCGCGGGATAAGGGGTTGGCAGTGGTAGTCGCCCCAAGCGCATCCGATGCTTGGACCATTCCGAGGCGGCCCTGCAGCCTCTTCCGTCTAGCCGTTGGGGCCATCTCGCCGCATCCCCCACCTCGCACCACGATTGCTATGCGGTGAGGCTCCTTGGCCGCCTCGGAACTATCTGTGTATCGGACGCATCGCGGGATAAGGGGTTGTCACTGGTAGTCGCCCCAAGCGCGTCCGATGCTTGGACTATTCCGAGGCGGCCCTGCAGCCTCTTCCGTCTAGCCGTTGGGGCCATCTCGCTGCATCCCCCACCTCCTCGGCCGCCTCGGAACTATCTGTGTATCGGACGCATCGCGGGATAAGGGGTTGGCAGTGGTAGTCGCCCCAAGCGCGTCCGATGCTTGGACTATTCCGAGGCAGCCCTGCAGCCTCTTCCGTCTAGCCTTTGGGGCCATCTCGCCGCATCCCTCGCCTCGCACCCCGATTGCTATGCGGTGAGGCTCCTCGGCCGCCTGGGAACTATCTTCGTATCGGACGCATCGCGGGATAAGGGGTTGTCACTGGTAGTCGCCCCAAGCGCGTCCGATGCTTGGACTATTCCGAGGCGGCCCTGTGGCCTCTTCCGTCTAGCCGTTGGGGCCATCTCGCCGCATCCCCCACCTCGCACCCCGATTGCTATGCGGTGAGGCTCTTCGGCCGCCTTGGAACTATCTTCGTATCGGACGCATCGCGGGATAAGGGGTTGTCACTGGTAGTTGGCCCCAAGCGCGTCCGATGCTTGGACTATTCCGAGGCGGCCCTGCAGCCTCTTCCGTCTAGCCGTTGGGGCCATCTCGCCGCATCCCCCACCTCGCACCCCGATTGCTATGCGGTGAGGCTCCTCGGCCGCCTTGGAACTATCTTCGTATCGGACGCATCGCGGGATAAGGGGTTGTCACTGGTAGTCGCCCCAAGCGCGTCCGATGCTTGGACTATTCCGACGCGGCCCTGTGGCCTCTTCCGTCTAGCCGTTGGGGCCATCTCGCCGCATCCCCCACCTCGCACCCCGATTGCTATGCGGTGAGGCTCCTCGGCCGCCTTGGAACCATCTTCGTATCGGACGCATCGCGGGATAGGGGGCTGTCACTGGTAGTCGCCCCAAGCGTGTCCGATGCTTGGACCATTCCTAGGCGGCCCTGAAGCCTCTTCCGTCTAGCCGTTGGGGCCTTCCCGCCCCATCCCTCGCCTCGCACCCCCGATTGCTATGCGGTGAGGCTCCTCGGCCGCCTTGGAACCATCTGTGTATCGGACGCATCGCGGGATAAGGGGTTGGCACTGGCAGTCGCCCCAAGCGCGTCCGATGCTTGGACCATTCCGAGGTGGCCCTGAAGCCTCTTCCGTCTAGCCGTTGGGGCCTTCCCGCCCCATCCCTCGCCTCGCACCCCGATTGATATGCGGTGAGGCTCCTCGGCCGCCTTGGAACTATCTGTGTATCGGACGCATCGCGGGATAAGGGGTTGGCACTGGTAGTCGTCCCAATCGCATCCGATGCTTGGACCATTCCGAGGCGGCCCTGCAGCCTCTTCCGTTTAGCCGTCGGGGCCTTCCCGCCGCATCCCTCGCCTCGCATCCCGATTCCTATGCGGTGAGTCTTCTCGGCCGCCGCGGAACTATACCTGTTATTGCTACTGCATCCTTCGGCTGGTAACCTCCTCTGCCGCCTTGGAACGTTCTCTTTGTCGGACGCGTCGCGGGATAAGGGGTTGGCACTGGTAGTCGCCCCAAGCGCGCCCGATGCATAGACCGCTCCGAGTCGACCTTGCTTTCAGCCTCTCACATGCATAGACCTCTCTGAGTCGACCCTGCAGCCTCTCACGTTTAGCCTTTGGAATCTCGCCTCACAACATGATTGCTATCCTTGATGCATCCCTTGCCTCGAGCCCTGATTGCTTTCTTGGCTGCATCCCTCCTCTCCTCACAGCCCGGTTGTCATCACTGCTTCATCCGTCGCTTCATGCATTCTGGCTGCTGGGCCCTTCCCACCGCACACCTCGATTGCTATCTCTTCTGCATCACACACCCCGATTGCTATCTCTGCTACATCCCTCGGCTCTCACTTCTGCATCCTTCGCCTCACACCTCGATTGCTATCAATGCTGCATCCGTAACCTCACACCCCGATTGCTATGCGGGGAGGCTCCTTGGCCGCCTTGGAAATTTCTGTGTGTCGGACGCACCGCGGGATAAGGGGTTGGCACTGGTAGTCGCCCCAAGTGCGCCCGATTCTTAGACCGCTTCGAGGTGACCTCGTAGCCTCTTTCGTCCAGGCTTCCTGCCTTCAACGCCCTTTTTACACCTCGATTGCTATGCGCGGGCTCGTTGGCGTCTATCACCTCTCTGCGAAGAGTGGCACGATGATTGTTGGGGTAAATCGTAGCAGTCCGATCTCTGGCCTTGGGCCATTGTGAGGGCTGATCGATTTCCTGTGCGCATCTCGTGTTCGCCCAGTAACAGACTCGACGACTTGTAATCGGTCTTGTTCCCGATTGTTCCTGGAGGTAGTCTTCGGAACTCTTGGATTTGACCTGTCACTCGAACTGTCCTCTTCCGAGGATGCTTGTGTGTGTGTGCTTGTGCCATTTCCTTGGCGGTATTAACGAGATATTAAAGAGCGGAGTGAGCGCCTCGCCCAGCTATGTTTGGGGCTCTCACTCCCTTACCCGGTGTGCGACCGCTTTGCACGTAGGTTGCGGAGCATCGCGACTCTTTCGATGTTTGGCGGTTGTCTTCCGGTGATGCGTTGGTCCCGAAGTGCACGTTACTAGCATTTCTGCCATTGTTCTCGATCTTTGGCACGTTCCTTCGTTGCAATTGGATATATATCTCCGTTTATACGCGCAGGCTTCTCCCGCCTATTCAGCGCTGTCCCACTCTCAGCACTCTCGTGGTCTCCTTGGCTTCTCTCTCCCGTGAGCGAGCTCTCTTCTCGAGTCTTTTCCATGTCCCATGGAGGTTGCCTTGCGAAATTCGGGCACACAAACGTGACCGGATAAGAGCGGAATTGCCTATGAGGAGAAGCTCACCTTAGGGAGCAGCAATGCCGAGTGTTTCGACAGAGGGTAGAGGGGGCGTTGTTTGGGCGGTTGCACAAAAGAGTGCTACGTTTGCACTGAAGGTTGCTTCTTCGTCTCCGACGAACTCTTCGAGGCAAAAAAGCTTGTTTACGGGGTCGAGGTGGGACTGTTCGTGCGAGTTGCGCCACCAAAAGTGCGTAGGG